>NW_020187139.1:75728-84745 GCF_900000015.1 Plasmopara halstedii | reverse complement strand
TCGCAAATTTATCATTGTTGCATTATTCCAACCTTCATAGTAGATGGCTAGGAGTACTTTTTGCTGCGAGCAAATTGTCGGATGCGTCCAAATTGGGAGTGCACTGTACGATATCCATTGTAATGCTGGCGTTTGCAATATTGATAACATAAACTGTTGGCTGCTATTTGTGAGCTCAAACGTCAGCGAACAATGGCTCTGCCGTCACCTATACTCGAAGTGATGACGCTATCACCCAGCTATTTACCTCGTTAGACATTACTTTGCTAAGTCTGATACCTCAACTCGAGATATTATCTTGCGAAAATGTCTTTATTAGAAAAACGTTTACATGATTGTTGGCTCCTAACGCTCTGAAGCAAATAATTACTGTCATTTTTTACTCATGTCAATTTATCAATTTGCGAGTATGTATCGAGAAATTAACCGGTAACGACAGATACAATTGAAATGATAATTGAGAAAGCGAATCTTAACGTAAAATTGCAATTAAACTTAGTATGTCGTTGCCATCCAACTCGTCAACCATATTGCAATGTGCTGCACCTCACGTCTCTGTTATTGATTGACTTCTCTATATCTTTTGCTCACTGACTGCAGTAGCTTCATCGACGTTATTCGTCTGTTCTAGCCGCTTCATCAAATCAATTCTATCTTGCTCTTTTTTCGCTTTCAGATCCCTTAAAAAAATTTCAAACGCTTCCACGTCAGGAAAGCTTTGACCAGCAAATACTTCATTTGGGTGCGAAAACTCTTCCCCTCCCACAAAGAAAATATAACTTTGCTGTTTACTTTTATCTTCAAACTGCCGTTCATTAATCTTTTCGTCACTCGCAGAGTTCAGAATGTATTCATCATTGGATCTTCGTATCGTAAGACTTTCCGTGCTTAACGCAACATTTCGATGCAGAAATTGCCGATCACAAGTAATGAAAAGGACATGGCAGACGCTATCAGGAGGCAAATCGGTCACTTCGATGACGAAAGAATTTTCAACCACAGAATTTACACATGAAAGCTTGAGCGAAAGAGACGTTGGACTGGGCTGTGGTTGAAATGGAACTTCCTTCTCCGTGATACGTGCGCATTCATCGCGTAGTCTTGTAACGTGTGGGTCGTAGTTGGGCTCCTCACTTAGATTGTCTCCAATTTCTCGCCAGATAAGCTGAAAGTAGCCATCAAGAAAAAGGTCATTAAGTGGCAAGCGAAATTTCACTTGCAGCTTCTCGCCACGCTCATGAACATGATCGTTTGGAAGGTGCTGAAGTGCGATGTAAAAACCACCAGCTGTATATCCTTCTTTATCTATATTGTCGACTTTTTCAACCTTCGCCTTCTTCATAAGACTACGCACGTGTTCGTCTTGTACCTTTGTCTTGCATTCCCTTAAGCGTTTTACGACGAGATTTTGTAAGGTCCGCGAAATGCCAAACTTCCTTGCATCTGGTTCCTCTTGGACATCCTCAGTAGTTCCCTCTGCAGTCATAATCAGCTCTGGTGGTAATAAATCAATTGGAAATAGCCCAAACGCGTCGCGACACTGAATCTCGAACTGCGCTGGATAATACTGCAGTACATATGCCACAAAGGCTAAATTTCCCGTTGCACAAGCTTGATGATTAGCTGTCCAATTTGCTTCGCTACCTCTGACGCGAATCTCGTCGCAAAAGTCAATCACATTTTCACAAGAATAGACAGAACTCCAAGCATCAGGTCGTGTCCGAAGTAATAGTTCTAAAGCTATTTGAAGCTGCTGAAAGTGTCGACGTGATTTGATATCTGAAGCCACTACTGTATGCACTGCCTTGCCAAGCTCCAGATCCCACAATGAGTTTTCTAAACTGTCAAGTTTGTGCTTTACATTTACATCGTGGCTGTGCAAAAGATCTCTTAGTTGTTGAAGGTTTCCATCTTCAATGGATTCTACTAAACCCGTTGACGACGCTTTTCCATAGAAAAAGATTTGTTAATGATCTTGAAACGACGTGGCTAAAAGATCTGCAAAGATATGGCTACACTAATGAATCGTTTCATTTAAACTAAGTATAGAGATCTATCCCGCTTCTTCCTGCACACGTTGAGCAATCATGTTCCGTCTTCGTTTTTTCTTTGTGAAATTCTCTTTGGTTTGACGCTTGGCGTATTGGTAGAGCAGCAACAAGGTCGTCGACCGAATTCCAGCGATGCGACTGGCTGCGTGAATTGTAGCGGGCTGTGAACGCTGCAAAATCTCGCGTTCCTCGATTGAGATCATTGGTAGTTCAGAGTAATCCACCCACTTAGGGATCTGAACGTGCTGCTTGCTACGAAAGACACGAATTTCCTTTTCTTGCAAGCGTAATTGTGACGCGTAAAGACATTCAGTCTTCATCAAATCTTTAATCTCGTCAGGTAATGCATCCGCGTACTTATAATCGACTTCATGCCAAATTCGCTCAATCTCCTGCGGCGTTACAGTCGAAAATGAAAGAATTTGTGCAGCGTTACGCTTGATACCGTCGAGTCCCACCTTTATGCCATAGCGATTCCATTCATGTGGATCTCGCTCAAAGTCATTTAGCGCTTGATGTGCATATTCAATAGCGTTTTCCTTTTGTTCTAGATTCTTCATACGCTCGTTTGATATTCCGGCACCGTGTTCAAATAGTTTGCGAGTAAGACGCAAATCGGCGTTATCAGCGCGAAGCAACAGACGAAATTCTGACCGAGATGTAAACATCCGATAAGGTTCTGTTGTACCTAAGGATGTCAAGTCGTCAATCAATACACCAGTAAAGGCGTCAGCTCGATCAAGGACCAAAGGTTCTCGTCCCATTGCACTTAAACCAGCGTTTATGCCAGCTACTACACCCTGCGCAGCGGCCTCTTCATATCCCGTGGTTCCGTTTATCTGACCGGCCAGATACAATCCACGTAACTGTTTAGTCTCTAGCGTCGGGTGCAGCGATCGGGGGTCCACGTAATCATACTCAACGGAGTATCCAGGTCGCACGATTTTCACTTGTTCAAGTCCTTTTATAGTGCGTAGCAATTCAAGTTGTAGTGACTCGGGCAGCGCAGTACTGATTCCGTTTGGGTATACAAGATGTGTATTTAATCCCTCGGGCTCAAGCCAAATCCGATGCCTTGGACGATCCCCAAATCGAACGACTTTTGCGTCAATTGATGGGCAATATCGTGGACCCACACCTTTACCATCTATCCCGCCATCATATTGCGGCAGCATGTGTAAATTATCCATTACAACCCGATGGCTTTCTTCATTTGTGTATGTTGCGTGACAAAATACTTGATTATCCGCTAGTGGAACGTGCTTGTGCTCATTAAGAAATGAAAATGGTATCGGATGGTCATCACTAGGCTGGATTTCTAAATCTGTATAATCAATTGTGCGTCCATCAAGACGAGGTGGAGTTCCTGTTTTTAATCGTCCAAGTGGAAAGTTGTGACGCTCTAGAGTTTGCGCTAGTCCAAATGCTGGAGGCTCAAGTCCATTCGAGTCTCGCATATGTCTTCCTGCAGGAATACGAATATCTGGTCCTTGATAAATCATGCCTCGTAAAAAAGTACCTGTTGTTATGACGACCTGTGTAGCTTGAATCTCGCGTCCAGAAGATACTATCACCCCCTTTACACGATCATCTTCACTCAAAGTCCTTTTCTCTACAATCAGATCGTCCACTCCCTCTTCAATCAACCAAAGGTTTGGTAGCTCTCGCAGTGCGTTTTGCATGCCTTGTTGATACAGATCTCGGTCCATCTGAGCTCGAGGGCCTCGAACTGCAGGACCTTTCGACGAATTGAGCATGTGAAAATGGATGCCGGCTGAGTCAGCCACCTGGCCCATGAGACCTCCCATAGCGTCCACTTCACGAACCAATGTGCCTTTGCCTACGCCACCGATAGACGGCTTGAAAAATGTGGGTCGAAGTTAGAAAATTTACCAAATATTAGCGTTTAACACATACATTGCACGACATTTCGCCGATTGTCGCTAGTTTTTGAGTCACCAAAGCCGTTTTAGCTCCTAGGATTGAAAAATTCAAATGATAAAGATTAGCCTAAAGCTGTGACAAGCATCGATATTAATGAATACCAGTTCTAGAGGCGGCAGCAGCAGCCTCACAGCCAGCATGTCCACCACCAACAACAACAACATCGAAATGATTAGGAGAAAATACGCTGCTCAACGCTCGAAAGCCAAGACGCTGCACATTCGGCGTGAGGCGTTTACGATGGAGTAACATGGTGGTTTGAAAGTCTTAGACAACATAATATAGTAATGGACCTCATTGAATAGTCATATTTGTGGCAGAGGAACCAATCGCTTTGGTTAAAAAATATTAAAAGATATTATACATAAAAGAAAATCAAATTATTCAATTAGATGCTGACCCGATAACCAAGTAGTCACTGGTTCGATGTCTGTCAAGAACAGGCCTTCCTATACCCACCAGGAACCCGAGTGAGATGGAGATAGATAAAATATGCTCCTGTATAAGTAAGCACTTCTGTCAACAATAAGTCTCTCACTCAACAAAACTCACTCACTAACTCCAGCCAAAATCTGACTACGGATGAGGAAGATCAAGTCAACAATCAAGATTATAGAAGCCTCTTCAAACGAGAAAATAGCTGTATATAATCTTAGTCATGTCAAGATAGTAAGGATAACTCATAAAAATGATTCAACATGCCATATTCAAAACGATGTATACACCAGTATTTATACATGATGTATACACATGCAGCTTGTTTGATAAGGTCGTAAACATTTGGACTTTATGCAAATCTTTTATCGACGAAAACGTTGCCAGGGAGAAAATGTCTACATGAATAGTCAGCAAGAACATCAAGGACGACAAATGCAGCAAATTGTTTGGTGGCGATTAGCTCGCTTGCATATACTGCATCGTCAGACTTACCTTTTCAGACATTTCGTCACCTGTTGAGGTGACTTACTCTTCTGGCTTGGGAGCTCTGTTTTTCACAGCTACTTCTTGCACTTGGTAGCATTTGTCGTCCAACCGACGACCAAGTCTCAACAGGCTGAATACAAAGGGTAAAGGAAGCATGAGTTTATCGCGCACTTAAACAGGTCATGTCAATCGTTGGGCCCGTAATAATATAACATACGGTGATTTAAGGGCCGGAAGTGGTGATTGTTTGCCTGAAGGTCTTTTGGCTATGAGAATATGCTGATGGGACACCTTCACAAACGCCAGAGCCAAGCGTCAGTGGAAGTACAGCCGTTCTTACCATGTGGCTGCTGATATTAAGCTCCCAGTCTTCCGAGGTGAGAAACTGTATAAATATAAATCTTTAAGCGAGAGAATCTAAGATAGATATGAATTCGGTCATTCTCCAGACGACGTAACAATGCATTGCGCTAGCGGTCTGCCCACAAGGAGACCGCGCGCGAGAGTCAATACACGCCTGAGCCCCTTTATGGACGAGACAAACTGACATGGAAATTGGTGAAGTAGGAAGTGTCGCGGCTGATCGCACTGATGACTATGGTGTATCTCGTATGTACAATAGTTTTGTTCCATATACGAAAGGCGAGAATAAGCAGAGTATGCTTATGAAGTTATAAACTTTTGACGCGATGGCGTCAGACTTTTCCGTAAAGGTGGTAGCATCTACCATTTCTATGGCGGGCGTCGTTACAGGTGCTGAACTCACACCATTATTTGAGGATGTGGTAGGTGTAGTATCTAATGAAGCACAACTTATGTGCCGCGAGGGTACGTTGGAGTACGGAAGGTGGGAGGTGGATGTCCTACGAGCAACCCAAAGGCGTAGAACCTAACCTGTGTTTAGATGGAAGCTAGCGATTTCCTTGATGCCGAGCAGCGCCGCAGTATCACGCTAGTGACAGAAGCAAACGTCTGTGCTCCGCATGCTCTCTTCTCTTACGGCTGAGACATATAAACGGTCGAGCAGCCACGCTGGGTTGCTCGATAAAACCCCTCACCGGGCAGGTTGAGTCTCAGTAGACCGCCTCGCGCCTACTGGGTGTTGTGGCTTCCTCGCGACAAACCAGAAGACTGTTAAGAAGCGGGACGTCGGTTCGATGAACCTTGACGCGCCTTGCACAGGAAAAAAACAATCCAAAGGTGACGGGTGTCTTTACAGACGAAACACCGTTGGCTCGGCAGCACGGAGCTCTGTATTCTCGTCCTCAGCATAGCTGCCATCCATCGGCTCGGGCCCGCTCGACGAGCTGCTAGAGTGTGCATCTCAACCAAGTCGTGCCGACTGAAAGCTGAATTTGGCATTAAATGCCACGATCACTGCCTCTTCAAAAAGAAGACGATTGCATACGGAAGACTTCCGTTCTGGCCACGCCAGTGTGGAGGTCCTTCATGAAGTCGGTTACTGGGACTGCCTCGGGGAAAGGATCTGCTGCCATTCCGGCAAGATGAGTTATCAATTTTGGAGAAAGTCTACCTTTTCTTTCTTGCACTTTCGAGCAACAAGGAAACGCGATCGCACGAGATATGCTTGAATAGGCGGTGAGAACACTTGTGAAATCTACAGCTTTAGCTCCGTTCTATACCCTTAAAATTAGGCGGATTTGCCGCACAAACCCGCTCCACTTGATCGCACTTGAAGTCAATCTACATTCAAAAGGGAAATGCCGCTTCGACCGTGGTGCCGCATGTCAGTGACCATTCTCGCGCTCGACCACCGGGCTTGAAGATATCTAGCGCCACGCGCTGTTGATCGGTCTGGGACATGGTGGGCATAATGACCATATTGACCTTTCTCACCCAGAGCAGGGGATTCTCTCCATCCTTGCCCTCAAAGGCTTAAACACTTACCATGAGCGGATTGATTCGGGGGGAGTAATTCGTCGCCGACGGTGGCGTCATAGACGCTGTCGACGCCGATATAATCTGCTCTAGATGCTCTAGCAGAGCATTTTCATGGACATGACAATTCAGGCAAGTGTGCCCCGTGCAATGAATCAGGCGTGAGCTTAAGATGCGTCTTTCAAAGCGGCTAACACGAAAAGAGATTCGTGTCGCTTACGAGCATGCTTCGACTTACACTAGAATCTTGGAGTATTTCGGCTTACCAAGCGCCAACAGACGAATTGCGTTTTCTCCTTTTAAACGAAGAGCGTCACAATGCTACTATCTTGACGATCGCCTGCTGACGGACAGTACCGTCGATTTAGCCGCCTACCGAGTCGTAGAGATCAATTATCTCGATCTGCACTTCCGGACTAAGAATGAGTTCCATACTTCCCATCTGGTCGGTCATTCGATCCCGAGAAGACGTTATTGCCGTTTCACGCGAGTTTTTTTGTATACAAATGGTTCGGAAGTAGATAAATTCTGCAAAATAGGCCAGCGGGTGACGCCTTCGTCGTCACAAATTTTCTGAGACTTTTACCCGTTAGCTTTGAGTCCTTGTGTTTGGCATCAGAGAATTTCATCTTCGGCTACTCTCTTGTTATAGACGGCCATTATGTGTTCTGTTCCTGTCTACCGCTTTAGGAAGATCGTTCATTCATTCGCGGTGCTAGACAAAATCACCGGGACCGCTATCGCTGTGCACTTTATTTATGCTGTCTTTCGTCACCATACCCCCCCCCCGAATGCATTATTTACAAATGGGATCCGCGTTTTACGCCGGACGTTTGGTCAAAACTTTTAAAATCATAGGACAAAATGTGCGGAAATGCAGTGACGAACCTCTTGCAACCCGACTTATCCCCTACCTCAACAGTATACTTAAGAAAAAATAATGAAAATCGCTTCACCCTGTGAGCAATTTGATGGCGACGTCACTGTGCGTACCGACGTATGATCTATACAGATTACCAACGGCCTAGAGCCAAGCAGACACACATTAATCTTGCGAGGAGCATACTGCATTACAAGTAGTTTTCTTAAGACCGACATCTTTATCTTTTATACGGGCGAGAATCGAATGCAGTTAAGCTTTCATGCTCAATTGCATTTTTTGCTCAGAGTATATAGCAGCCGACTGCAACGGCTGAAGCGTCATGGACGTAAATGATCCAAACAAGATTCAAAAGAGCGTGAAATTGGAGTACAAAGTATTCATCTTTTCACAACCTGAAGAGTCTATCTTCCGCTGCACTCGAAAATCTTCTATTGTCCAAATTAAATAGCTTGGTGAGGGCTTGTGTCACGTCTGCATAGATTGTACTGTATATGCGCAAATATTTGGTCAGGCTTAGCTACTTTCTCAAATCCCGTTGAGTCAAAGGAACAAACATTTTTTATGACCTTTATCTACTCTGTGGGATTTTCCTTCAGGCCCTGCTTACGAATAAAGCACCCCAGAATTAGGTTTCGGCTACACCAAAGACATCATTGTCTATATTAGCAATTAGCTTTCAAGCACATTTAATCAAACATCGCTCGCTGATATTTAGTACTGATTTTTCATATCCAACTTTCCGCACCCTGCACGGCAAAATAATATTTGTTGTCGAAATAGCTTTGTCATTACCATGATATGGCCAAACAGGCTGTGTGATTAGACGATTTTACGTCTCTGGTGCATGTACGAGCCCTCGTGGTATAAACTCCACCAGTTGAGAATCTCATTCGATGAACCCACCGCAGTAAAAGATATATCACCGTCCCATCGGCAATTGTGCTAAAATCGTGGCTGTACTCAGTCTATTAGATTATGCATGCCATTTACCACTTGCCATTAGCCTTTTCTATGCTGATAATGGTTTCCGATATTGGAAATTTACTGCTTCACACAAACTGCTTCGTGCTACCCACCGAAAAGAGCGTCAATGACGTTGCATTGTTTGCTTGGTCGTTGCCATTGCCGTCTGACGCAATATTACTTCTGGGGGCGAGGTCAATTTTATGACGCGCTCTCTTATCCAGAGGTAAGAAGCGTGACATATCTCTTATAACGGGGTTACAAGTGCCCTTGTAAAAAAGGGCGGGATTGTGCGACCGTAGACCGTATACTATTTTTATTAAAGTAAAAGGTAAGTAAATATTTTTATAATT
>NW_020187139.1:41099-75718 GCF_900000015.1 Plasmopara halstedii | reverse complement strand
CGCAAATGATGCAGACATCTTCTGCTGCAGGTGCTCTAGCAGCGCGATTTCGTAATTTGAAAACGCCTCTAGACGTGCACCGATTGCCTCAGGGCCTTGCGCAGCAAGGTGTTGCACGCCCTCAGCCCGTCCTGCATGCCCTGGGGCAAAGAGGAAAATTGTTCAATCCTCATATAGGGTCAGTCTAAACGGCGCAGGTGTAGACTGACTACAAGTGCTACCGAGTGCAGCGGGGCTGCCGTAGCTTTACCCTTAGAGGAAGCTTAAGTAAGGTCACCGACCTTACGTTCCTCACAAGAACCAGTACGAGTGTAGCGGATCGCGATCCGCTACCTCCAAGAGTAGTTAATACCGTAACCAAGGCTAAAAGACTGTTCGGATTAAATTCAAAACTGATTTTAATTTATTTTTACTTGCGGCTAAACAGCCTAATTTTAAATGTAAAGATTTTCCTAAATAAATATAGAAAATCTAAATACATGCATAACTACTGGCTACCCAGCCACGTACCGTATTTTTTTTGGGTACAGTCACACCATGCCCATCTCGTGTGACACCTTACCTGTTACCAGGGTACGTTTAACCCCGTTACAGGGCTCATAGAGCGGAGAGTGTTTAAAGTTGTTCTTAAGGAACCTTAAGGTGTCTCAGACACTCGAGCCTTTAATGGGGCGATCGTTAAATGTGAATTGGGGATATTCACATTTTTAATGGGGAAGAGTGTAACGGGATTCTACGTACCCTTGTATGAAAAGGCGGGTCGCATTTCGGTGTGTATTACACAATTTGGTGTAATCACACAGTGGTGCGGCTATACCGTATCAAGAAGCGCAGGATTGACAGTAGTAATGAATATCACTGTATCAAATAGGCTTTGCTCTATTAATTAAGCATTACTATATTAATCGGGAAAACCTAGGTCTTAGATATCGGCGGCTCTGCCGCAGCTAAAACAATCAGATACAGTTTGAGTTTTGAGCAAAAGTGTTCGTTTGCCTTGGTTAATTTTTTAGTACTTGGAGGTAGCGGATTGCGATCCGCTACACTCGTATTGGTTGCTTCACCAAGAGAGAAGTGCGCGGCACCTAGATTTCCCAACTCATAATTAAATCAAAGCTCATGGCGTTTCAACCGCGCCATACCTGGGATGAGATGGTTTTTTCAGTCGGGGTCCAAGACTGAACAACGTTCAACATTGACAATGTACTCGAAATTCACTTGAAGGGTCAATGTCATATCGGACACTTCGGCCTGTGTTCCCGCCGCAAGACGCACGTATATCAAATCTGTATTTGACAGCTTTAATGCCTCCGCATACTGTCTACTGTTTTTCACAATTTCGCGTCGTAATCTCTCCTCGATCTATCATGACTTTTCACGGCCTCTAAAGACCTGGGACATTGCTGTCAAAAACAAACAACCCAAGACTGTGAGACCCACTTTTCTTAACAAAAGTAGCTTCTTTTCGGGACCAAGAAATATTCACCATGATCTCCATGAGATACAATGGAGTCGGTCTTTTTCCAGTAGGCTGTCTGACGCCAACTGGAACTTGACGTTTGCCTGTGAGGGCACCGTCATATGTCCTTGCGTGGGAGATCGACCCTTCGTACCGCTCAATTGAGAGCGAAGGGAAACTACAGACTCGTGAAGTCGAGGCTCCCTCCGTTTAAAGTGCGCGGTAACTCCGTTGCATTTCGCCAACAAAGGATCAAAAGGCTTCGTTGGAGTTTGGAGGACAGCAGTCCCACTTTTAGAATTTCGCGAAGTCAATGACTGGACATGGTACTTAATATCGCTTTTACAATTTGCAAAAGCAAAATCCATATTAGGCTTGCAGCGCGATTGCCCAACAGACCTCTCCTTTACAATCCCATCACCCTCTTCCGTATCAAATATTTTTGGCACTGCTGAGCTTCACTCAAAGTTCAAAGGCATAAATGTAATAATCACGTACACCATAATGGTACGTGCCCCGTTACACACGACGAGGTTCTGGCCGGAAGGCCATGCGAATGGCAAATCTGATCCCAAAATGAGTTCACAGTGGGTCAATTGCACGCAGACCGTACAAGTGTGGGCGATGCAGAAAGGCCGATGGACACAATCATGTATCTTGTCACCGACATACTGTAGTAAATTTGGGCATAGCTGATGCCACACCAATACGTCACTTAATTCGCTCAGCTGCTAAATTTCATCTCCATACCCTGTACATTTTTTACCCAGCTTACTTCTGCATAGAAAACTTGCGACTGGTGTCACCAAATCTGAAAAATCGATTATGCTTTCAACGAAAATCATTTAAGAAGATTCAGTCGTATTTTACCCAATAATGAAAATTTACCTTGACATGGGGAAGTTAAAAACGAGCAACTGTGAGATAGGTCACATATAATTCTGCTCAGAAGCAATACACGCGTCCCATACAAGCGGAAGTATGGCTGCCGAGACGGAGCAACCTCAACCGTTAGTTGTGGAGCTTGCGCTTGAAGGTAAGATATGCTTGAAAAGTAGCGGCAACACGGTACAGAGCGCGCTCTGCAGTGTAGACGGTGTGGCCCGTACCGTCGTGAACTTTGAAGAGCAAAGCGCACGCATTGAGTGTGTCCCAGGCTCAAGCATAACATCCAACGAGCTCGTAAATGCCTTAAAGAACGTCGGGGTTAGTGCTACAGTAAAGACGTTCTCGAACATTGGGCTCGAAAGCGAGTTGCAAGACCTACTGACAATCGAATTGGTAGTCGAGGGAATGATGTGCCAGAAAAATTGCGGTACAACCGTTGAGAACGCGCTGCGAAGCATCGATGGTGTATCGAATGCCGTTGTTAGCTTTGAGAAGTGCAAGGCCACCGTGATGCTTGAACAAGTTGGCAGCGCAACGTTTGAAGAGCTAGTAGATGTTCTCATGAGTGTCGGTTTTTCGGCCAGTAAATATGATCCCGCAAAGGCCGCGGCCATCAAGTCACAGGCGCAAAATCAAAACTATAAAGCGATCGAAAATGTGGCTATTGATGTAGTTGATACGATAGGTCACCCGCGCGCCGTGTATCATGTGGAAGGCATGAGTTGTGCTGCGTGTGTGAAGGCTATCGAAGACTATGTGTGTAAGGCCGAAGGTGTACTACATTGTCGTGTGGGACTAATCAGTCAGAAAGCTGAGATTTTATTCAACCGTGACTTGATTCAGAATGAGCAATCAGCGCTACAAAAGCTCATTCAAGATGCTGGTTACAAGGCTACATTCTCACACGTGGTAGAACCTAATGATGACGACTCACTGGAGCTTAAGTTTACAGTCACGGGCATGAGTAGTGTTGCTTGTGTGAACAAAATTGAGGCGTCCGTGGCCAAGTTGCCTGGTGTGACGAAGGTGCTGGTCAATTTGCAGGCAAATAAAATTCACGTGCACTTAAAACCTTTGTCGAAAACCGGAAGGCGGGACATACTGGAATGTATCCATGGCTTAGGTTATTCTGCTGAAATGGTGATCGAGACGACAGAACAAAATGCGTTGAGCAATTCAGAAGCCAAGAAATGGCGCAATTTGCTAACTAGGGCCATGATTTTTTCCCTACCCGCAATGCTCATTCACATGGTACTTATGTATATTCCCTCGGTGGAGATTGTTCTGAGGACCCCCGTTTTCAACGCTGTAACAGTAAAGCTTTTGCTACTCTTTTTACTTGCAACACCTGTGCAATTTGGCGTTGGTTGGCGATTTTACGTGGCTGCATGGAAAGGACTTAAGCATGGCGCGATGGGGATGGATTTTCTTGTCGTGGCTGGTACGAGTATGTCGTATGCGTACAGTTTTGTTTCGTTGATTGGCTCAGCGTTACACGAAAATTATTATGGACACCACTTTTTTGAGTCGTCAGCAATGCTTATAACTTTTGTGACACTCGGCAAGTACATGGAATCGATGGCAAAAGGGAAGACAGCGGACGCATTGTCGGAGCTGGTGAGACTGCAGCCGAAAACCGCTCTACTAATCATTGGCAATGGCGCAAGAGATCGTGAAATTCCAATCGAACTAGTGCAACGTGGTGATCTACTACGTATTCGACCAGGTGCTAATATCCCGACCGATGGTGTGGTCAAGTCTGGCTTTAGTTCAACGGACGAATCGATGCTAACGGGCGAGAGTATGCCAGTGACTAAGAAAGAGGGCGACTATGTTTTCGGCTCAACAGTAAACCAGCAGGGTACGTTAGTAATCGAATCTCGCTGCATGGGTGGTGAGAGTTCAGCGTTGTCGCAGATTTGTGCTCTGATTGAAGATGCTCAGCTGCACAAAGCGCCCATTCAAGCGTACGCAGATTGGTTGGCATCGATTTTCGCTCCTTGCGTTCTTGTTCTGTCGTTTTTGACGTTTGCCACGTGGATGTTACTTTTCTCAACGAATCTCGTACCTACAGAATGGAGAGTTGACTTGGTGGGTCCAATGAGCAAGGGCCACGCAGATGACTTCTTTTTGTCGGCTCTGTTCGCAATCTCGGTCGTTGTGATTGCGTGCCCGTGCGCTCTAGGTCTGGCTACGCCTACCGCTGTCATGGTCGGCTGTGGGGTCGGTGCAAAACATGGTGTCTTGATCAAAGGTGGTCGTGCTCTTGAAACAGCTCGTTACATTGACACTGTGATATTTGACAAAACGGGAACTTTGACTGTGGGGCATCCATCTGTCTGTGATGTGGTAGTGGCCGATCGAATGTATACCCCTCGTGAGCTTTTATATTACGGCGCTTCATTGGAGTGTGTGAGTGAGCACGTTCTTGGTAAGGCTATCGTTCTGACAGCAACGGAGCATGAGATGCTCGAACTTCACGACCCTACAGAAGTGCGTATTGTTCCTGGTCGTGGTGTCGAAGGTGTGGTGGCTGCTAGTCCTGTAACGTCCCGAACGAACTCCGTAAAGGTGCTGGTGGGCAACATAGAGTACTGTGAGGAGAAAGGAATTGAAATCAGCGAGAAGATGCGTGCCCACATGCACAATTTGGAGCTCGATGGTAAGACCGTCGTTGTGGTGTGTGTGGATGACAAGTTGGTTGGTGTGATCGCCTTGGCTGATGCCCCTCGACCAGAAGCTGCAGCTGTTGTGAGACACTTGAAGTCGATGAGATTGGATGTTTGGCTGATCACCGGCGATAATCTTCGTACAGCCAGTGCAATTGCACGCCAAATGGGTATCGACCACGTTAAGGCGGTAGCTCTGCCTAATGAGAAGGCATCTCAGATTAAGGCACTGCAGTCGCAAATAAACCCAATGACGATGAGATCACGCGTGGTTTGCATGGTTGGAGACGGTATTAACGACGCACCAGCTCTGGCGCAGTCGGATGTTGGTATAGCTATCGGGGCTGGTACACAAATCGCTAAGGCGGAGGCTGACATGGTCTTGGTAAAGAGTGCGCTGACAGATGTGGTAGTGGCTTTGGACCTATCTCGCGTAGTTTTTCAACGCATCAAAATCAACTTTTTCTTTTCGATTATTTACAACGTTGTGGGTATTCCACTTGCCGCTGGCATGTTCTTTCCGCTTATTCACCGAATGATGCCGCCCGCGTGCGCTGGTCTTGCGATGGCTTTCTCGTCGGTCTCTGTTGTGATTTCGTCGTTGTTGCTTAAAAGCTACCAGCCTCCAGTTGTCGGTAGTCCCAACAGAAAGCATCGCTCCAACGAAGATGCAAAGGTGATTGAGCTTAAGGCAATGGTCAGGCAGAAGCTTGGTTCTTTACACAAGACATACGAACCTTTGGCGAATTCAGATGAGGTAAATTATCATGAATTGTATCTTGCAAATATATCGTCACTAACTTGATTTATCTTTTCTATGTAGTGGGATGAGTACAAGTAATATGGCACAATTATTTAAGAGGTACGGTAGATCAAGAAAGCATGCTTTGCGAGAATTGTTTAATGGACCAGTAAAGTCGAGCTTGTTTGGCTAAAAAGTTGTTCTTTCGCTTCACTTTTCTTATCATGGTAACTAATATGTCAATGAACATACTTCGGTCTAACAATTTGTTTCTCTAGGAATGTGTAAGTAAAATGACGCATTTTTTCTTGGGCTTCCTGCCCGCCTGGCATTTGTGGCCGATTATATTGTTGTACAAGACGGATAGATTACCGTTCGACTTGTCACCCTGTGTATGAACTTGTGAAGTCAGTCGGTGCAAGTTGACAAAGTCTAGCGACAATTATATCGATCAAATCTTATTGATACTACCCCGAGTCGATTAACAATTCGTAATTGCACAATCACGGTAAACGACTGATCCTTGAGCTTGAAGTGACACTAAGTGATTGTCAGATCGAAATGGCTAGTAAGGTGCATCTGGCCACCCGAGGTCTAGATAGCAAACAAATTTCAGAATAACATTGAAGTCGCAAGAATTGATCAGTAGAATCTGCGCAAGTACAACGCTGAGTATACGAGCCTCGCCTAATATCATTGAGTTGTGTCGACTTTAAATGAGGCCCTGACAGAATAAATGAATGGTAAGCGTGTTTCAATTTTACCTTTGCCAAACGATTTCAAGTCAAATGCATTGCTTTTGGCCTTGCCGTTGCGGTCAAGCTTTCTTGGTCATAATGAGAAATTCATTGCAATGGAGCATGCGCTAATGTATATTCAAATACACAAAATGGTTATTTGTCGCTCTCCAAGAAGTTCTTTCGCTTATACACTCCAAGCTGGCATCAAGTGACGAGGTGCTCATGCGTCGTTTACAAAGCGCTTTTTTTTGTTCACTCGTACAGCTCTGCCGCACCTCCATCGATCAATACAATCACAAAATTCCCGTAAATTATATTACTGATTTGCTTTTACACGATGTACACCCATGCATAGCAACTAACGGCTGATTCATGTCACGAGCGTAAGAGAGGGGTAGTGTTGGAAGGTTTGATGACAATGTTAAACAGGATTGACGGTCCGAGTGAGAGCGATGTTTGCACTTTGATGCTGCAGAATTGCTAAACGATACAAATGTGTTCGTGCTACTCATTTCTTACTATACCCTTTACAGGTAAAAATTAATGCATACAGTGGGGCCAGTAAAATAATTACGGAATAGTTGTTAAATTCACATAAAATTTACTGAGAATATATCTTACCCCACAACTTCTTAATCTACGCGCAATCCAGCCAGCCACTTTTAAGATCGTCATCGTTCACAATGATGCAAGCTCCGGTTATGGTTTTGAGTACGTATCTCCCCACTCCTTTCACCTTGTCTCCGGTATTCTGACAAGCTTCCATTGTTAGGTACCAATACAAAGCGCGAGACGGGCCGCACGGCGCAACTTGGCAATATTGAGGCTGCGAAGGCCGTCTCAGATATTGTGCGTACAACTTTAGGTCCGCGTTCGATGCTTAAGATGTTACTGGATCCCATGGGTGGGATTGTCATGACTAATGATGGCAACGCGATCCTTCGTGAAGTAGACGTAGCTCACCCGGCGGCCAAGAGCATGATCGAGCTCAGTCGCGCACAGGACGAAGAAGTGGGTGACGGCACCACTACAGTCATTATTCTTACGGGCGAGTTGCTGGTTGTAGCGGAGCCCTTCTTGAATCATCAAGTACACCCAACTGTGATCATACGTGGCTTTAATCGCGCGCTCAATGCGTCTTTGGAATTTGCGAAGGAGCTAGCACGTCCTATCGACATTGCAAACAAAGAAGATATGCGCAATCTCGTTCAATCGTCCATTGGAACCAAATTCTCTCCTCGCGTTGGCAACTTGGTAAGCGACTTGGCTCTAGACGCTGTACTGACGGTGATGCGTACGTCACCTTCTGGTCAAAAGGAAGTGGATGTTAAACGCTATGCAAAAGTGGAAAAGATTCCAGGCGGAGAACTTGAAGACAGTCGTGTGCTGAAAGGCGTCATGTTCAATAAAGACGTGACTCACTCGAAAATGCGCCGTCGTATTGAAAACCCACGCGTACTCCTGCTTGACTGCCCTTTAGAGTACAAAAAGGGAGAAAGCCAAACAAATGTGGAGCTTACGAACGACCAGGACTGGAATACGTTGCTTCGTCTTGAGGAAGAATTCATTGAAAATTTGTGCGCACAGGTAGTAGCCATGAAGCCGGATGTGGTGATTACGGAGAAGGGTGTATCTGATTTAGCACAACACTATTTTGTTAAAGCTGGAATAACAGCATTTCGCCGTCTACGCAAGACAGACAATAACCGCGTAGCTCGAGCAACGGGCGCGACAATTGTAAGTCGCGCTGATGAAATTCAAGAATCCGACATCGGCACCAAGTGTGGTCTTTTTGAAGTGCGCAAACTCGGCGACGAATACTTCGCGTTTTTTGAAGAGTGCAAGGATCCGGGGGCCTGTAGCATTTTACTACGTGGTGGCAGCAAGGACGTTCTAAACGAGATTGAACGCAACCTTCAGGATGCTATGCAAGTGGCGCGTAACGTCGTGTTTGAGCCGTTGCTTTTACCTGGTGGAGGAGCAACGGAGATGCGATTAGCACACAAATTAAAGCAGCGTGCCGACAACATTGAAGGCATAGAACAGTTTCCGTTCCGAGCAGTGGGTGAGGCCTTAGAGATAATTCCACGCACTCTGCTTCAAAACTGTGGAGCTGACGTTGTGCGCGTCATGACGGCGCTCCGTGCCAAGCAGGCAGAGACAGACGAGTCATACGGTGTAGACGGTGTAACTGGCAAAGTAACGCCATCTCAGGTGCTCGGTGTGTGGGAACCTTTCCAGGTGAAAACGCAGTCGATAAAGACCGCTGTGGAAGCTTCGTGCATGCTGCTACGCATCGACGACATTGTGTCTGGTTTGGCTAAGAAGAAAAACTAAGACGGAAACAGTGTAGTTCAGCTAAGCGCGGTGGCTCGTAAATATATTTTTTGATTTACTCGTGCTTCGAAGAGATTGTTTAAAAGGTCGCGTAGAAGTGTAAATTGTGTGAAGAAGATGGTGCTAGATTGTGAGCTACGATGTCTGCTAGATCAAGCAAGATCGCCAGAGATGGAAATCTCTTCAATAAGACCGACAGTCCAAGAACTTTTCGAACGCCTTGCAACCATTTCTCAGCAAAATTGTAGTCCATTCGTAGAAAGCGCTGCTGACATCAACCTGCCTGAGCTGTTGGTCCTTACTGGTGAACTGGCAATTCATCAAAAAGATTTTCATACTGCAGAGAAGTGTATCGAGTGGTTTTTCAGCGAGTGTCACATCAAGAACCAGGTAAATACAGAATGAGTTTGCAGCTTTAAAACTCATACTTGACATCTTTATTGTAGTTTTACTGTCGTGCTCTATTCATACGAGCCCACTGTGAATCTCATGAGGCACAGGGCGATACGGGAGTGATGAAGCTTAAAAAGGTTCTTAATGCAATTCACTTTATTCTGGCAGTCATTCCGATTGCTACTAGCACACAAAAGCGCCCAAAGTACGACTTTCTCGTCTACAATGCTTCTGTAACGTATTGGCAGATCGCTCGACAGCTTATGAAGCCGTCGACATTTCAGTTCCTCGTTTCGTCTTTGACAATTGTGGTTAATGCATTAAAACTGACTGCCGAGTCGGATGTGTCTTGGCTTTTACAACTTCAGCTCGCTCTTGTGTACGCTCAAGTTGATGCCAATGTATTGACAAATGCTGCAAAAACGATAAACGATATTGTCGATACACAGATCACACCTCGCTTGACTAATCCGACCACATCTGACGTGACAATTAGGACTCTGTATGAAGAAGCCTTGCGAGTTCAAATTCACGTTGGGTCATTGAAAGATAGTGAGTGTATGAAGATAGTGCCTAATGTCAAGCGACTTATTCGATCAACGGACAAAAAAATGACGCTGTTGGTGAAGCTTCAGTGCTTAAAATCCAACATCGTTTCGGGTTCATTAGAAGCTGCATATGTGGAGATTATACAGGAAGTCACGGGATTTACGACTCTAAATGCTGAAACCTCGTTAAACGAAGTCAAAGCGTTTGTGTCATCGCTTGAACCGCGTGCTTTGGAAGTCATCGACACTGAAGTGCTCGTCGAGACTGCAATCCATGCAGTATTCAGCAATATGGTGCCGTTAGCAGCAGTTTGTGACGTTGTGCTTCAACACAAAGGCAAGAAGTTGCCACCCAAAACGCGAGTATTAGGTCAAGCGCTTCATGCGATCCTGCAAGCCAATTTGCCACCACCTCATCCTGTAAACAAAGTCAGTCTGCGACAACAGAAAGAGTGGCTTTTTGCTAATCGCGTTGAGGCAATAAAGACGTTTGAGCGTATATTGGTAGCCAGTAGACGTCGACAAGATCCGCATCTAATTGAAAGTGTGTGCATCTACGCGTGGAATCTATCACTACCATTGCTGCAGCCTCATATATGTAAACTCCTTGCGCGGGTTTTAAACTTGGTATCGTCGTTATTAAAGAAAATTGATTCTTTACTTCTTGAATTTCGTGCTCGACTGTATCTTGAGACAGCGAAACTGGAAATAGCATCTCATTCTCTGTTAAATGCAAATCAGAATATCTTCAACGCGCTTGCTCTAGACTATGGGACGATCGTACGTCCACGTGATGTTACAATCATGACAGTCGATTTGTTGGCTGCACATGATGACTGGATAATTCGACCTGTTGACACACATTTACGTATGATGAAGCAACAATTAGACTTGAAATTGGGCGCTGACTCATCTTCTCAAGAAATTGAAGTACTTGCGATGTTTGAACAGGCCAGAGGGAGCAAAGACACTCAACAGCAACAAAAGGTATTGATGCGATGCATTGATATGATGAAGAGAATCAGTGGGGCATCGGAGTTATCTTCTGGTATAGCGTGCGTACGTCTATGGAGCAAAATTGTGTCATTTGCATGGGATACTATGCATGATAGTGCACTGGCACAAAAAACGATTGATATGGTGTTGTCGACTTACTTCCCGACTGGCGAAGCAGATAAAATTCTCAATGCAGATGGCAAATGTTTGCTTTTATCCGAATTTGACATGCGACTCCAGCTAGTTGAAATTCTTGCAATGAGACTTAAGGATGAGGCCATACACACTGGAAATGCGCGTCGTCAAGCTCGAATGTCAGTTGAGCAGACGGGCGAATCTCTCGGAGAATCAGTCGATGCCAAAGTATTGATATCAAAGGAGACCTATTTACTGGGATTACATCGTCCAATAAATAATGAGATTTTGTCGTCAATTGACGCAGGAGTGGGAGGTACTGCAGTTGACGAAAAAGCCAAAATACAGCAGATTTATGCTGTGAAAGTCCTGATTCTTGAGAATATAATGAAGGCGTTAAATATGGCAACAAAAGTTGGGTGGGCTTTTATGCTGGAAAATGTGTCAATTTGCTTGTGGAATCATCACTATCATGTTTTCCAGATGCTGAAAGAGGTAACTCAAGCTTCTTCTGGTAACATGGATGCAATTGATCCACAATGGATATTGCCTGAATGTGTCAGTGCATTCGAAGCCGTTTATGCAGCTCTGGAGGCGGCTGCTGCTAGTGTAGACATTAACATTCTTGCCAATGTGGCACTTGGTCTTTCGAGGCTTTATGAAACGATCGACAGATTTGACAAGAGCCAAACGATTGCTGATATCATTTTGAAGCGAAATTATGAAAATAAGATCGGCGAGAAGAGAATGAGTGTGCTGCAGCTTAAGATGTTTGCCGAACTTAAAGTAAGAGGTCAAATTGCTCAAAATGCCAAGATTATTACTCCACCAGATGAAATTACTGAACCCATCACGATCGTAGTCTACCTTGTAGCAATGGAAGGAACACTTAGACAAATGTCCTTATCAGTGGCCCAACAGCCTCCGCAACTACTGGAAAAGGCTCAAGCATTTTATCAAAGTGCCATCACAAGTTGGCATGCATACGCATCCGTAATGTTTGCATCATTCATGAGTAATGATGCTGAGCGTTTAATAGAGGAAGAACAGCAGTTGATGGAACTTTATGCCGAAATTTGGACTCGAATCGGATATGGTGCGTTCCGGTTTGAGCACCTTAAGTATGCTATAGAGTGTGCAGAGCAAGCATTGCTGGTTTTAAAAGCGAGTGAAGGCAAGAAATCGAAGAAAACGATCCGATTACTTGTCTTAGAAAGTACCTGGAAATGGTTAGCGCTTGCGGAATTGCTGATCGGGCGCACGACACTGGCATTAGCTCACGAGAAACCTATAGCCCACAAGCTACTAAATCCAATTTTTACACATCTTGTGCGAGCGTGTGAGTATGGTTTACGAAGCAATGATATTTCACTAATCATTCGAGCATGCGAGGTGATTTGGAATGCGATAATCTTGGTTATGAATGATGATTTAAGCAACGAATTGGTAAAAGACATTGATCGAGTTGTGAATTCTTTGCGAACGACACTTGGCTACTTTGACCAAGTTGTAGCATCCTCTCAGGCAAATACTAGCTTTTATGGCGAAATGGTCCTGCTCACGCTTGCAATTTGTGATAAAGCCAGAAAATGGCGTGATCAAAATGAAATCTGTGAGGCTGTGCTTAAGACTTTTGGATCGATTTCTTCTCGCCCTTCACTGTCGTTTCCCGTAATCAACGAGCTTAAAAGGTCGTTGGCGACATCAGTCGCTCGCATTGGAAGGTCCAGTTGCACATTGAGACTTCGTACGGATTCGAAGTCCTCATATCTATCAAATCGATTACTCAATCAAGCTGAAATCTTCAAAAAAATTGCTGTCACATGGAAAAATCCTCCTGCCCAATTCAAGGCCCTATCACAGACTTACATAGAATTTGAAGGACAAACAGAACAACAAGCGCTAGTTCTTCTTGATCTTGCAGAGTTGCTTTTCACCAACCAGCATGCCGTAAAGGATACTGACTCATCTTTAGAGTTTGCCTCATCAATGTTACTTCAATGTCAAAAGGAAATGCTCGAAACAGAAACAATGCAAGAAAATTCCAATCAGCTCTCAATCTCAAATCAAGAAAACCCAAACGCTGCATACTCTCCACTTTGGTTTGCTGAAAAGCAATTTCGGATTTCTATGATGCGTGCGATTATTTCCGTCAATTGTACCAAACGATCAGAGCACATGCGATTGGCGCTCAATGAGGTGGAAAGCGCGTGGGGATATATCATCGACACGACAAATGATAATGACTTTCGTGCTGCATATGAGCGAGACAATCTTGCGCAAGAGAATCGAATTAGTTTTGATGAATGGAGATTGCACAAATTGCCAAAATATATAAAACCTACCACGAGACGAGATTGGATTGATTTTTTTACAAGTTTCGACGAGAATGCATCAAATCGATTTTACATGCCGTGGAACATCGTACAAGTATCAAAGTTAGTTCACATTACGCAGCCAGTTTTAACTTTAACATATCTTGAGAGGCTTCTTGTAATGCTGCGCAAAGATGGTCTTCAATACTCAAGCATGATCCCTCCACTTTGCTTGTACATCATGGTGTTTCATACGTATGTTCCTCAACGATCTGTCAGTGCGCACATATGGATGGAACTCATTCAATTTAGCATCATGGAGCACTTAAACTTAAGTAACTATTTGATACCGCTTCAAAATGCGCTCGACATGCTTCAAGGTCATCATGATTCATTAATTATAGATTTGCAAAGCGCACAGCAATTTATTGAAAAGTCGGGGGATGACATTGGTTTGCGAAGGCGGTGTATCCTTCGCAGCTCTCTCGTTGATCCACTGCTGAAAACATTCCAGTCGATAAAGCTCTTGTTGCGATTCGGGTTTCATCATCAGGCAAAGTCTCTTTTTGAGATATTGCGATTTTCGACACAGTACTGCAGTGATGTCCCGAACCTTTTGAATTGCAAGTATAAATATTTATCTAGCTTGTTTTTGGAGATTGAAGGTCGAAATGAACAAGCATTAGCTCAAGTAGAGAGTTCACTGAAGACTTCGCAGCTAGAAATGTCTTGCTTTCTGAAGTGGACACTGCGCTACTGCAAGCTAAACCCCGACCTCGACAAAGCATTGAGTGCTCTCTTAGATGCAGAAAAACGAGCTATTGAAGCTTTGACTACACCAAATCAGACACAGACGTACAGGGATGAAGTGACATATGATGAATTTGATGCTGCGTTTGTTCAACTATTGGCTCGACTAAAATTCAGACAAGCAACGATACTTCTGAAAAAAGCTGCTGCATCTCAGGGCTCAACCGTTTTGGCTTATGTAAAGGAAAGTCAGCAAGCAATGGAGAAGAGCATTGAGATTCTTAAGCACGTCGATGCCCACTACCAGCGCAGTCAGCACTTGATGAAGTACGTGATGAAATTGCAGTCTCTTCGCCAAACGTATGATGGGGTTGATCTCTCCCTCACTGATTTAGATGTGACATTCATGCTACAAGAAATTCTAACTTTACAGGAAAAATGTTATGAAACGCAGTCAGATTTAAATGATCCTCATTCAGACAAATATCAGAACCAAGAGGGATTAGTGTCGCCTTTGAGGCGGAAGATCGCGCTGACCAAACTGCGAATCGCTCAAAATTTCCTGGCACCCGAGTTGTCGTCTGCTGCCATAAAGCAAATCGAAATGACATGGTTTCGATACAACAACGAAAATGAACGAGATGTCGTAAAAAAGTGGCTTAAAGAAACGGAAGTCGTCGCAAAAAGTAAAAGATTGGTTGATTTACCACGTGCAATGACGTTCATCACTTCTGCTATTGCTATGCTAAGTGATAATCATATCCTAGAAAAGCAATATGCAATTGCTCAAGTATTAAAACTTCAGTGTCAACGTCTTGCCTTCTTCCGAGGGGACAATCGACAGAAATTAAATGCACTCTATACGCATTTATGGACACGATACACATCATCTGACGCTTGTGATGCTACATGGGTTTGCTGTCATGGAACGCAAGCTGAGAACGCTATTATTGCAAGCCGAAACACAGCTGAGAAGCAGGATGAAAACCAAAGGTTGACTGAAGACGAAAGAGGAGATGAAGAAACTCAAATGGAAGAACAATTAACTGCTTATGCAGCCGAACTCAGAAAGTATCAGCTTATTGCCTTTGACAAGCAGTCAACTGAGCTATTGCGATTGTGCTCGAATGAACTCATTCAAGTTCTTGGCTGTTGTCACCCATTCGACTGTGCGAAAAATGTGCTCGTGCATCAAAGTGTTGAGGTAATTGAAGCTGCAGGTTCCTTGTATACAAAGTGTGTAGCCAATACAAATGTTCAGCACCTTCACCTGCAGAGGATGAAAAAGTTGCAGAAGACACACACAAGCGCAGAGACTCATAGCTTGCCATTCCAACTTTCTCAACTTTATTTAGGAGAGCATTCGGATGCGTACAAGCGGATGAGTGCCGGAACTCATGTGGATGCAATCGTGACAGCTCTACCCCATTCTGTGCGATTGCTGTGTCTTCACTTTTCGCCTGATCGATGCTACGTTTACGCGGCTTTTTTGGGTAGTACTGAAAGCTGTGTTGCGATCTCCCGCATGGAATTCACTGACACCCACGTGTCTTTATACGAGAGTTTGCAATCAAGAATACAGGCATGGAGAAAAAAATGTGCTAAGGAGACATTGGCATATGCTGAGGCTCACGGACAAAACGAAACATTTGAGTTCATGCCAACAACCGAGATGGTGATGTCTAATAATGACAACACAAAGGGGAATCAAGGCGAAGACGTTCTTGAAGCCGAATTTGCAGCCATCATTTCTGACACCATTGGCTTGCTTAACCCTCTTTGGGAACATTCAGCCATGAAAATGGAGTTAGCAGATAATCTTGCAGGCAATACACTAATTCTTTTATTAGATCAGGCCTTCGCATGTCTTCCGATGGAAGCTTTGCCCGTATTTGATCCCGCCGATGCAATCGCACGAGACTTTTCGATTCAAATTCTACATCAACGACTTCTAGCTTCGAAGAAGCAGTCTTTGAGACCTGATGAGATTCGTGTCATTGTGGATCCGTACAAAGAAGACTCAGGGACTCCAACAGGAAAGACAATTACCAGCGTTGTTAAGCTAGTGGCTGACGGTTGGAAAGATGCAGTCGGGCATGGCCAAATTCCAAGTATGAGTGACTGGCAGCAGACGTTGGTGGCTCGCCTTGGAGGTGGGCTCTTGTACGTAGGACCGAATCGTGTTCTTGGTTCTTGGCTTCCACTACAATATGTCGCGGGGATGAATGTTGCTCATACTTGCCAAGTTTTGCTACTACTTGATCAAGCTGAAAATGTGAAGAGTGCACGTCGACAGAGTAAAATTGACATCTTGAAGCCAACGTGGGAGAAAGAGATCGAAACAGACCCTTATGCACGTGCGCTCCTTCTTACACTCTGTGGAGTAAATACATTGAGTATCAACCAGTGGGCTACAACATTTGATGGCAATCGACGTCTTGCAAGTGGACTATTACAATTTATTTCAGAAAAGCACAGCATTGGCAAGGCTCTGAAAATGTTTGGCAGCTTTCCCATTGCATCTTTTGCGAGCACATCAGCTAATTCTGAGTTGGCTTCTGATAGCTCTGCTGATGGACGATGCGAAACAACAAATGACCAAGTGCGACTTAAGAATCGATTTCGATACAATCATGTAGTCTACGGTCTTGGGTTTTGTAATCTCACAGGCAGTGAATAATATAGTAGATACAGACAATCGTAACTGGTTTCGTTTTGAAGAGTTAGGCTTGTGAGATGCAATCGCGTTTGCTGACTTTTGCACGAGGACAATTAAATATTACCGGATTGAGCTGGCCGACAGAGTACTTTTTACACATTTTCTTCTCAGTGTTCGGCTGACACGATTACACCCCACAGACTGTGAGTATAGCAATGACCACTGCTTAAATGTGCAGGTTCCAACACAGTTTTTCTGTTGTGGCTTTCTTGTCCTGCTACAATTCATCTTACTTCATTCTTCCATTCAACTTTAAGAACGATTACGCTTTACTATGCAATACACTACAACGAGAAAAACAGTCACATCTGAAAAAACTACCATATCATACCTCCTCGTATGAGTCTCAAGATCTGGTCACTTATTGTCCCGGAACGTTAAATTGTGCGAGCTGCTCATCCACATTTGTCAACGGCGCGTAGCGTATATTGCTAAGGTTTCTTCGCATTAAGTTCTTGAAGTCTACATTTTGCGATTCTTCATCATGCATCTTAATCGCTTTCGTCTGAAAAATTTGTGGTCCTTTATATTTCTTTAGCATAAGCGACGACATGACCACTGACACCGATGAGAAAGCCATCGCAAGACCAGCACATGCCGGAGGCATCATTCGGTGGATGAGCGGAAAAAACATGCCAGCTGCGAGTGGGATGCCAACGACGTTGTAAATGATTGAAAAGAAAAAGTTAATTTGGATCCGATGAAACACAACGCGAGCTAGGTCCAGGGCCACAACAACATCCGTCAACGCACTCTTAACCAAGACCATGTCAGCCTCTGCCTTGGCTATTTGTGTACCAGCACCAATAGCCATACCAATGTCCGACTGAGCTAGAGCCGGTGCGTCATTGATGCCATCGCCCACCATACATATCACACGCGGCTTCATGGTTATCGGATTTGTCTGCGATTGAAGAGCTTTGATTTGAGACGCCTTCTCACCAGGCAAAGCCACCGCCTTTACGTGGTTGATACCTATTTGACGTGCAATGGCATTGGCTGTACGTAGATTGTCGCCGGTGATCAACCAAACATCTAATCCCATCGATTTTAAGTGCTTCACAACAGCTGCGGCTTCTGGTCGAGGAGCGTCAGCCAAGGTGATTACACCTACCAACTTGTCTTCTACACACACCACCACGACGGTCTTACCCTCAAGCTCCAAATTATGCATGTGGACACGCATCTTCTCGCTAATTTCAATGCCTTTCTCCTCACAGTACTCTAAGTTGCCCACCAGCACCTTCACAGAGTTCGTTCGGGACGTCGCAGGACTAGCTGCCACGACACCTTCAACACCACGACCAGGAACAATGCGTACTTCTGTGGGATCGTGAAGTTCAAGCATCTCATATTCCGTTGCTGTCACAACAATAGCCTTTCCAAGAACATGCTCACTCACACACTCCAAAGAAGCACCGTAATATAACAGCTCACGAGGGGTGTACGTCCGATCGGCTACCACAACATCCCGGACAGTAGGGTGTCCCAGAGTCAAAGTTCCCGTTTTGTCAAATATTACAGTGTCAATGTAACGAGCTGTTTCGAGAGCACGGCCACCTTTGATCAAGACACCATGTTTTGCACCGACCCCACAGCCGACCATGACAGCAGTAGGTGTAGCCAGGCCCAAAGCACACGGGCACGCGATCACTACGACCGAAATGGCAAAGAGCACTGCGAGGTACAAATCGTCCGAGTGATCTGGCAACACGTCGACACCTAGCTCCATTTTATATTCAGCCGGAACAAGGTCAACAGAAAGTAGAGTAATCCACACGATAAATGTCATCACTGACATCCCGAGAACACATGGGGCAAAAATTGATGCCAACCAGTCTGCATATGCTTGGATTGGAGCTTTGTTGAGCTGGGCATCTTCAATTAAAGCACAAATCTGAGACAAAGCCGAGCTTTCAACACCCATGCAGCTCGATTTGATCACCAACGTACCCTGCTGGTTTACCGTCGAACCAAATACATGATCGCCCTCTTTCTTAGCCACTGGCATGCTCTCGCCCGTCAACATCGATTCGTCCGTTGAGCTAGAGCCGGATTTGACCACACCGTCGGTCGGGATGTTTGCCCCAGGTCGAATACGTAATAAATCACCACGTTGCACTAGTTCAATCGGAATCTCGCGATCACGTGCACCGTTGCCAACAACAAGCAGAGCTGTCTTTGGTTGCAGTTTAGCTAACTCCGACAATGCATCCGCTGTCTTGCCTTTTGCCATCGACTCCATGTACTTGCCGAGTGTCACAAATGTAAGCAGCATTGCTGATGACTCGAAAAAGTGATGTCCGTTATAGTTCTCGTGTAATGCTGAACCAATCAAAGATACAAAACTGTACGTATACGACATACTTGTGCCGGCCACGACTAGGAAATCCATTCCCATCGAGCCATGCTGAAGTCCTTCCCACGTGGCAACGTAGAACCGCCAACCAACGCCAAATTGCACAGGTGTTGCGAGAAAAAAGAGCAGCAAAAGCTTCACTGTTACTGCGTTTACGACGGGAGTCATCAAAATCATCTCCACTGGAGGAATATACATGAACACCATGTGAATGAGCATTGCAGGAAGAGAGAAAATCATGGCTGTGGTAAGCAGATTACGCCAGTTACTAATCTCCGACTTGCATCGCGCAATTGGATCTGTCCTCTCTACTGCCACTTCAGCAGAATAGCCTAAGCCATTGATGAATTCTAGTACGTCTCTCGGCCCAGTCTTAGATAGCTGCTGCAAGTGCACGTGTGTCTTATTAGATTTCAAATCGACCAGCACCTTCGTCACACCAGGCAACATGCCCACGGCCTCTTCAATCTTATTTACACAGCCGGAATCAATCATACCCGTGACAATAAACTTGAGCTTCAGAGAATCGTCGTCTCCAGGTTCAATCACGTGTGAGAATGTCGCCTTGTAACCAGCATTCTGAATAAGCTTTTGAAGTGCAATCTGCTCATTCTTGATCAGGTCACGGTCAAACGCGATCTCAGCTTTCTGGCTAATTAGTCCCACACGACAGTGCAGAACACCTTCGACCTTACCCACATAATCCTCAATAGCCTTCACACACGCAGCGCAACTCATTCCTTCCACATAAAATACAGCGCGAGGGTGGTTTGTAGCATCCGGTACGTCTATAGTCACATTTTCAGTCTCCAATTGTTTTTGCTTCTGTGCCTGCAACTTGACGGCTGCAGCTTTTGCGGCGTCATACTCACTTGCTTTAAAGCCCACGCATTCTACCATATCTACTAGCTCATCAAATGTCGTGCTGCCGAAGTGTTTAAGTGTCACAGTGGCTTTGCGCTGCTCAAAACTCACGACGGCGTTGGCCACGCCTTTCACACTCTGCAGCGCATTCTCAACGGTCGATCCGCAATTTTTCTGACACATCATTCCTTCAATCAGTAACTCGACTGTCAATGATCTTTGTTTCTCATTCTCGGACTCTAAGATATTCACTGCAGCACCGAAGCCTACGCCCTCGATGGCATCCACCAAATCATTTTCCGTCACGCTTGCACCTGATGCGCACTCTACTCGCACGCTGCGCTGCTCAAAGTTTACAACAGCATTGACCACTCCGTCCACGCTACACAAAGCACTTTGAACTGTTTTACCACAATTTTTCATACACATCATGCCTTCCACGGCGAGTTCGACTACCACCGTTTCGGCTTCGGAATCCCAAACCGTCACCATGGCTTTTCTTGAGTATTCAAGCAGACGACAATTGGGAAATGGTCAAGCACCTTACGATGGCAATGCCTGAAGTTAAGATGACGCATCTGTGTTCGTGGATGCACCAGGTGGGCAGTTTTTATGAACCCTATACTGTGATTAAAATTGCATACGCTGAAATGTTGATATATTCTTAGCGATAAAAAACATGGAGTCAGTACTTTACGATGCACAACTCCTTTACTCACTCAATTACTAATAATTGGATAGAATAAACAGAATGTTCGACAATTGTAAGAATAAATGTATACCTGAATAGTCTATTTCGACACCTACGCCGCAGTAATGAACGAGTTGCAATCACTCGATATCTGCAACCACATGGAGTCGGAAGCCAACAGTGATGACTCCATACTTAACTTGCGCTTCTTGTTCTCTAGCGTTCCATGTGTCGTCTCAATCTTTAATGACGAAGCATCAGTAGCTGGTGCTTTTCGCTTACTCCTTTTTTTCTTCGCTCCTATTTTCTCTGATTTATTTGGTTCGACGTTCTTTTTAGCGTACTCAAAACACTTTTTTGACTGAACTGACTTTGCTGAATTGAAACGGCAATTTTGAGGCTGGAGGTCCTTCAAGCTGTCCACGGAGAGTAAGTGGTGTGGATTTGACTGCATAACTGTACTGTCAACGCTAGCATCTTCACCACATCGTTTCAAGTGATCCGCCATGGCTTCTTGAGTCCATAGCTTCGTAATACCGCATACTTTACAAATCAGAAGCGTGCGTATGTCCAAAATACAAAGCTGGCGATGCCTTTTCAGTTCATCCGCTGTCTTAAAACCATCGAAGCACAAGGAGCACTTTAAAGTCCGTGGAAGGTTCACATCCAATATGTTTGCCACGTCTCTTAATCGGAACCTTTTGGCTGCCCTTTGCTTTCGAATGCGCAGCAACAGCTCGTCATGCAAATGAATTAATACTAGTGCATCTGCTGCGGCATAATGCAGCTGACTCTGTGTGAGTGGTCTTCTCGCCCAATTGGACATTTGCTGCTTTTTGGCGAGCTTCCGATTTAAGTAGACGAAAACCAACTTTTGTAAACTCAGCGGATTGTGCGCCCCAGCCAGAGAAATGGACAAGTCATTTACCTCCACGACGCTCTTGCAAACTGTGAAACAGGTTGCAGATGGATATGACTGGGCCAGCTCTTGCAGGTCTTGAAAAAAACTTTGACCCAATTTAACAATTTTTTTTGAAAGAAAAACACTAGTGAGAGTGGTATTGTAAGTGCTGACGGACAGGTGCAACAGGTCAAGGATGAAAACCTCCTCCTTTTCGCTGGCATCACGCACTGCGATCTGCAATAATGCACATGGATTGCGGCGCTGGTTTTTGCTCCTGATTGGGCGTGTTTCCTATTACAAAGGCGACCACTTAGTCAATTGATGGCTCACAGTGCGCACCCAACGAATGACGCACCGTGTCGAGACCTAATATTTGCGCCTTGAGTAAGCGAGTGGCACAATAGCTCCAACCTTTTTTGTTGGCAACGAAGTATATAGGTACGCGTGACTGGTCAATCCTGTATTGAGGAGATTGATTAATGAGTTCTGTCAATCGCACCTTTGTCGAAATCATGCTAAATGAGAAATGCCAAGGTTGCTGCGCCAATCATTGGCAGCTTTGCTTTGTCATTATTGTGTAAACAAGATCAAAAAGATTAATAAAACCTAGAGACAAAACAACAAATGATACCTTGATCCAACTCAAGCCTTATTTTCTCCCAGTACTACTTGTAATTTTTCCGGGTTGACTCAACAGTAGTGTTTCTAGCTCTTGGCTGTCTGGCTCTATTTTATTACCACTCAGAACTAACCAACATATTGAGTTCTGGTGGCACAAGCATTGATAAATTACATGAGGTTCAAATTACCATTTTAGGCTTGGCAAAGAGAACGCTTTGCCTGCGTTAAACAATGAATGCACAGAGGATATGAATTAGGATTTGTGCGCCGAGCAAAAAAGCTTCAGCTCAAAAAATACTCGTTCGCAAACGTACAGAGGTCGAGTTCGTACATTTCACTCAGCATCGGGACCGAGAACATCAAATATGAGTTGTAATAATGATACTAAATATACGACTTATGCTATATCAAATGGTAAGACTGTCGATGATACTTGATGTGAGGCTAACAGCCCACGATTACTGATAACCTCTTTTTTAGAGAGTCCCGTTATCTTCATAAGTAATGATACTTTGATACTCACAACGTGTAATGTGGTTTTGTACAATCGTACAGAAACACTCACACAACAGTGCAAAGTACAAATTTGTACTTTGCACTGTTGTGTGAGTGTTAGGTGTATGATCACAACAGAACAGTACAGACCCATTCCACGATGGGTTCGTACGCTCCACCCTCAAGCAACCAGATATTTATTTGTTAAGATTTGAAAAGCCAGAATCTGGGCACATGTATATCTTTCAGAGCCTTAAAGACCGCCCCATCCGTTGCATGATAACACCATGAAACATCTTTGAAGGAAAATTAGGGAGGGATCGTGGCATATCGGCATAGTGGACACGGTACGAGTGCAAGTGATTGATCAGACCCAATGCAGCGGGGCTGCCGTATCTTAGCGCTTGAGGAAGCGTAATTTCGGTAACCGATCTTTCGTTCTTTACAAGAACTAATACGAGTGTAGCGGATCGCAATCCGCTACCTCCCAGAGTAGTTAGTACCTTAACTAAGGCTGATAGACTCTTTGGTTCAAATTCAAAACTGATTTTTATTTATTTTCATCTGCGACTAAACCGCCTGATTTTAAATGTATGGATTTTACTAAATATATATAGTAAAATCTAAATACATGCATAACTACTGGCTACCTAGCCACACACCGTATTTTTGTTTAGGTGCAGTCACCGCATGCACATCTCGTGTGACACCCCCCCCCTGTTACCAGGGTACGTGTGACCCCGTTACACCCAAACACTTCCGCAAGTACTAACCAACTACAGTGGCCTGTACTTTCGAGGGATTGACTCCGCAAGTCCTGTATCCCGAAGAAGCAATCCAGAAAGGGGATTTCGTTAGCGACAGTGACACACTTTCTATATTGGCAAGTAAGTTATATTAGCGCGTTCAGTCGAGCGCCACTCGAATGTGTTTAATGTCCACATCCGAATTTCCGTACTTCAGGCGGGTATACCATTAAACTAGGTTTGTCCATAGCCACGATGTGGCATGAACAGCTGCATCACCAGACATAACCAGCCACGTCAAAAACATCCGCTATCGCGTTAAGTTTTATTCATCGAAAGTTGAGGCAAACTCCAACGATGTCCAGGGCGCTGAACAAAGGGCAACAGACAATGCTGATTTTCAAATGTCTCTTGAAAAAACTCGACGTTTCCACCATATTATTTCACTAATTCTGCGCATGTATAATTCGCGATTTGCGTAGAGTCTTCTGACACAAAAAGTCTGCAGCGAGTATGGAAGTTTACTCTCATTCTAGCCGCTTCGTGTCACTTAAACGGTAAGCGTCGGTAGTATCACTATGATCCATTTATGAGGACCATTGCCGTGTGACGCAAAATTTGATTTGTGGGACCAAGACATTTCACCACGCTTCCCCGTTTGAGGTAATGGGTGGTGGATCTCTCGTCGCCAATTCATTATATCAAGGCTAGAAGAATCCGTAGGGCTCGTGGAAGTAGCTATTCTCAGTGTTCTGTGACTTTTCTCAATGACAGATCATTTCATTACGGATAACGAGATTGGCCCCTCTTATGGAAACAATCGTACTTTAGTGGTGACCTCACCGTCTTGCAATTTAACGATTATGTCTCCAAAGGATGATTTTGTCAGCTTTAAAAAAAGCTTTAGCTTAAGGGGGTGGGAGGGGTTTCACAACTTCAAGAAATACCACCATGACTCCATTCAGGAATGGGTGGCCATTCTCGCATCTAATCCGTGGGGATTTGCTGCGACGCAGGTGGACCGTCACACGGTGGCGCTGAGCCAGCGGAAAAATCACATTTTGACGAAAATGAGCCATTCTTCCTATCTTCAAAGCCCAGTCCACATACACAAGATTGACACTCACACATTAGCTTTGCCATCTCTGACGCGAGAAATTGGGACACCCCGTCCATCCACTGTCCGCCGGTTCTGGCCAGGCAACAATAGCTATTGACTGTACTTCAACAATCTGTCAGAGATACACTATATAGACCACGACATACAGTCGTCCTTTCTCGGCTCAAAGATATACACTTCGAAGACCGCGATAGACAATCACACTGTTTTGTCTCGTTATGATATCTTAACCGACTACCGCTCTGACTTCCAGCCGCTCACAGCAATGTTATTGTAACTATCTAGAAAATCCCGTATATCTATCACAGCTTCGTGCAAGCACTTTTTACTGGCAAAGAGGGTTTAGACTCTTCCAAGGGCGTGGCAACTTCAGTCGAGTTGCTTACGAGCCACGCCCTGCCATGAATGAGATCATATCTCGAATTATGTGCGGAAATTGACAGCGATCTACCATTTCAGAGTTTTAGACTTCACTTGGAGGTTCAACAAAGCCTTTCCAATCTCCATGTCGAGAGACGCTTGAAGATCGTATCCGTATTTGGCATCTTTAGTGCAGCGGGGCTGCCGTAGCTCTTTCGCTAAGAGGAAGCGTACTTAAGGTCGGCGACCTTTGTTCTATACTTAGAACCAGTACGAGTGCAGCGGATCGCAATCCACTTATAACTACAGCCTTGACCCAAGGCAAATTACCTCTTCCGATAAAAATGTAAATTGTAATTTCTCATTTTTATTTGCGGCACAGCCGCCCATATCCAAATCTATAGGTTTTCCGAACTAGAAGAAAAACCTTAATAAATGTTTAACTACTGGCTGTTCCAGCCACGTACTGACTTCTCGGTTAGGTGTAGCCACACCATTGTGTAGTCGAACTACTTTATGTATCAATGCCTTGTGTGAAAACACCATCTTGTGTGACCCACATCCTTCCTACCAGGTTAGAAGTGCGTAATCTTTTGAACAAGGAACACTGAGAGTACTTTGCAAACGATCGCATCAATGATAATCGGTCCTATAGCAAAAAAGTGTCGATGTGTAAAAGAATTTTGAGCTTAAGGAAGGCTGTACTATGATTGATTAAACATACATTCTCTCCTGCGCTGAAACAGACATCAGAAAGCGGCAAAAATATGACCAATCATATACAACCTGTCAGTATATTTTTTGAAGTACTTCTATTATCCGGAATGCCGATCAACATCCGCGATTTGTTGTGGCCATTAGCTGCGGTGGCAGGAACAACGACTGCAGCAATATTCATCTTCAAATACGCTACAAGAAGAGTACGTGATCATAGAGACAATGAGATACATTCAGCTGTGGACACGCAAGATTGCGAAGACATGGACGACGAGTTGATATCAGAAGACGAGTTAGCAGAAATACTCGACACACAGCAAAGTGATCTGGAGATGGTGAACCAGGAACGACGTGTGGTGAGACCACCGTATCAGATATTGCTGCAAATTTTCATACACTTGACGAGTTATTTGTTTTAGATCTTGGTCATGTTTGGTCTGATGCTTACTGTGCTGGTGATAATTGTGTCATTGCTAATCGTATGGAACAACGAAAATAGCTACAATTCTATTGTGGAGCTGCCACTATTTCAGCCTCTAATTTGGATCGCCTTCGGCATCATCACAGGTGGGAATATTGGTTAAAAGTGAGCTAATGCTGCTTATTACGCTGTTCTCTGGTTTCTATAGCTGCACAAATGGACCTTTCCAATGGTAAAAAAAATGCTGAATCTTAAGTTTTACCCAATGCAAGCGATTTTGAGATTGCCCGACTGCGAGATATTATTTGTTGCTCTCGACCTGACCAATTGTAGTGAGACTACCAAAGTGCTCATGTTTGGTAATGAAGGTGCTACCAGAATTAATACAATTACCCAAGCTCACCTTGCCATTGAACCGAAGAAATCGAATTGGTGACGAGTATATCTATATTGCTACCAAAAAAGTCGATTTTCCTTTTAATTGGGTCAGCAAGTCCAAATCACGAATTATCAAAGCTAAACTGTCAAAGTTCTCTTTGATGTTGAAGTGCAAACTGCATAAGATAGCGTCGGACTAAATGAGCCTTTCAGCTTGACATTTAGCCTAACTTGATTATTTTGTCGAACGGGTGCGTGATTCTGATGCAAGAAATCCTTGGCATTCGAAGGTATAGTTTGCGTGGAGAAAGCCCGCGCTCTGTATGCTCAAGTAGGATGGCCATCTATATACCGCTGAATTTGCTGGTAATTCGCTGACCGATTTACTTTCCAAGCAGCACAATAAGTATTTCGTGACTATGTGAAGGTTGCGAACGTTTGTGATTCGAGAACCAGGTGCTACAAATTTAGCCTACATAAAAGCCACTGGTACAAAAGTGGTTTCGACTCCATAACACATAATTGTGTTTATATTCGAGACTTGGATTCTGGCTTCTCATTTGCGTAGGTCAATTCGCTGCAAGATTATCTTCTTTGCTGGTGCAATTTGAGCTTTGCTGTATTTTTGCTATACCTTTAAAGAAATAAGCAGTTTAAGGCGAGTGCTGTGCCAGTGAGAACGATAGAGATCAAAACTGTTGCGCAGAATATTGCAGCGCTAATGGAGATACTTGCATTTGTCGATTTTGGCCATAACTTTGAGCAAGACATTCCATGACCTAGATACGCAACTGCATCTTTTGGTGACGGAATCCATAACACTTGCAAGTGCCTTACGGCTTTGGTGTGCTTGATGGCATACCGATGAAACATGTCAAGCAGGAGTTATCGGTCTACTTTGCTTAATACATGACCTGCGTTTAATGTAGAGTTAACAACTACTTTTTGCGACTAGTACGTCGAGCTCGGCGTGCCTCTCGCTTCATCTCTTGAAGCGAATGCGCTAGGGCCACCATTAACTCCCTGTGCACATTTGATATTGTCAGTGTCTTTTATACATAGATTCAATATGCAGCACAACGTACTGATCGTCATCGTTGTTCGCCTCATCGCAATAATCATGCTTCTGCGCTGCTTCACTACGTCGATTTGAAGTCGAAGCATCTTCGTGCGGTAATTGTCGGTGGCGAAGTTCATTCTGCGCACATTTAAAGTGAGTGATCGCAATTTCTTGTAGGTTGGCATCGAATTCACCAAACCTCAAATTGTTCTGCCGACAAGGATCCCATCATCCTTTGAGCGCCGCGATTAAATACCGAGTATGCGCTGATGTCATCCGTGCGCACTTCTCCTCCTATGAACAAGTGATAGGCAAGCAAAAAGAAGCCTGAAACGATGATGTAAGCGACTGCAAATTCAGGCTCGTGTTTGTGGATGTACACTAGCCCCTTGATCCAAATGACAACCGCAAACGAGCTAAGCGTTAGAAAGCGCCAATGGGGACGTAAAGCAAGTACAAAGCTCTTCAGTGTCTCCCGTGACGTCAATTGCGCCGCTTTCCGTCGAATGTCAGCACGCGTGTCTCGATTCACGCGGAAAGCGGGAGGAATGAATGGTACCAGCCAGTCTAGTGGCCCTTGATCAGCAGCTCGCACGCGTTGCGTCGTTGTCATTGTTCGATTTAGGCTTTAACTATAGAACAATATTGTTAGTTTGAAATGTAAAAGGTTTCATTATCTAAGTGCGAGATCTGCCATTATGCGTATAAGCCTTCACTTCGTGCGTCACTACACATTCAGCAAGCCACGTGTTGAAGCCTATTTTGGATTTCGTGTGTTGTGTCGCACTACATCAATCGTCTGACCTTTGGACCTGCTGTCGTCCTCGAAACACATGGACGACACCCATCCATTGCGTCTGGTCATGCTCCTGTCCGCTTTGCCCTTACATGCCCTCATGATGAGCATCCTCAATTTACGAATTGCCAGTCTTTGACATCCTGCCCATTCACGATATACTGATCATGAGCTACGGAGGCAACGTCGAAGGATATCTGCTTAAGATTGACGGTGACGAAGCTCGTACGGTTTACTGCATTCTCGATGAGGGTATTTTACAGTATTTTTCGCGTATGGGTGGCGAGCTGCTTGGAGCTATTGCTTTGTCAGGATCCAAGGTTGACGTGTTCCTACTTCCCCCAGTTGATGAACTTGGTCAGGTGCCACACCAATTTCGTGTTGACGCTCAATCCCGAAACTTGCCCAATCGTCGACGTAATAATAGGCAACCCATGAATGACGGCAAAATAAGGACGATAACTTTTGCCGGATCAACGCGGGAAGTCGCGGACCAGTGGGCCATCTCCATCCTTAATTGGAATCGCTACAGCTGGGAGGACGGTCAAATAATTTGCAGTTCTAAGGACGAGTATCGCAACCTTCAAAAGATTATCAGTAGGAGTGGCACGACAAATGAAAAAACGACAGTCTGTAGTACCCATTACAGTGAGCCCCGCAGTTCGTCCATTATAAAGATGCACATCTTCTAAATGCTGTACTTAATAAATTCCAGTTTACGCAAATTGTTATGCATTGTACGAGCAGCGTCATAATTGTACTTTTTAGTTTTAGCGATTTGATGTTTCCGTCAAATGTCATGGACATGGCCCACATCGAAGCGAGGTCCACAATGTTGTGAGCCTTTTATCATCTTCGAAATTGAGGTTAGCTCCGCGACAGTCAGATAAAAAAACTGCAAAGTCAGCGGACTATGCAAGCATCTTCGGTGACATTACAAATTTAGCCTTCGTTTATGAACGATGCCTGTGGACACTGCAAATCAAACAAATTTGAAATAATATTGATGTGAAATGCAGCCTCACATTTGCCACCGCATCGTTCGCTTTTAGCTATGAGTGCGACGTTTTAACGAAGAATTATGAAGCCAATTTTATGTACTGGATCCTTAAACAATTAGTGCGGTGCATATACATAAGGTCCTAACTTGCTACTCTGTTCAAAATCTAAGCTTGCTGACAAGCCGCTGTATCGAAAACTTCTCTAGCCGGACAGCAGCAGTCAAAGAAGCGAATTCGGTGCTACGCTCGTGTATGGAGTACGTTAATAATTGTGAGCCTTTTTATTCGTGCTCACACCCAAGCCATAATATAATGTCCATGCCACCATATTGTAGAGATGGGAAAGTCCCAAAGTGAAGTACGATAAACTAGCCTAGGCCTCAAAATTTATTAAAAAACGCCAAAATCGTAAAAGCTAAATTTCAATTGTGCCGTGCAGATGAAAGTTTGTCTAAAGCGTGCCTCTTTCGCCTTTGGCTGGGTACTAACGGTCGGGATTCCAGGCAAGAGCGTTTGAGAAAATGTCAGTCGTAGCGTACGCATAATTGACTACGGAGACATACCTATGTTCTACTGTACCTCATGATGGTCCTTTCCGACTCAAAACCAGCTACTCCTTCACTAAAACGGTAATTGCCCGTCCGTGTACACCCAGGTTTTGAGGAAGGCTTAGATCTTGAGACGCTCTACCGCGTGTTGCTTGCTTCCAGCGGGCCGTAGAAGTGCGATCAGTTTTAAGTCGACTTAACGACGAGAGGACAGGGGAACAAAAGAAAGGAAGTCTCCCTAAACGAAGTCCGTCTTCGTACCCGCATCAAACGCGCGAACGATACTGGGACAGTCGTGACAGATACGCGTACAGAGCTCCCACGTATCCTTGCTCGCTGGGTACCCCTGCCGTTTCACCAGGAGTTCCTTCCGACCGCGGACGTTTCTCTCAGCTACCATGTTCTTGATGTGCTCGTCTGCATTTCTTGTCGAGCTAGAAGAAGGGTGTGTGGCCGGAACGATCGTCCCTTCTGGCTGTTCCAAAGCCTTTGTCCACTTCTGCACTGCATTCGACGAAGGTGGAGGAGCTTCTCTCGCTGATGAATCAGCGGCTGATCGAGGTGACCGATCAAGTGTCGTCGACACGACAACGTGTAAAGGATAACCGACAGGTCCTTCGAGAAGTGTGTGACTTTGTATGGCGTCATGGGAACTCACCTGGGGACGAATCTAGGATCGGGTCCACAAATTGGGTAGGCTCTGCAAGCTGTTCTGGCTGCTTTTGCCGACGATTGAGGGCCTCCTACCAAGCAATCTCGCTCTCTTTCGGGCTTTAAGATTATTCTCGTTCCTCCGAGGGCGATGCTGAGGCGACGACGCTAATGGGTTTAACCTTCAACCCTCGTGCCGAAGCCGTGGCTCTAAGCCACCTTCGGACAAGACTGCGCTACATACAGGATAAAAAACGCGTCGTCGCAATGGTTAGATATTGCGGAGCCCTATGTAAATCGTAAGATGGGTCCTTTACCAGCTTGGCAGATCAGTAGTAAACGCATTCTCGTGGTATGACAGTTATCGGAAGGGACCGATGAGGCGAGGTAAAAGCTTCTAGCCTTTTTAGCTTGGGACCGCGTCGTCTAATAGATCCTTAGTACGAAGTAACACACAATCCTCCACAATAATTTTGTTTTGCCTTGACGACTTCGTCAATCTGCGTTTCCTTTTTGCAGATCTTGCGCATTCGCCATTGCGTCTTACACCCTTGGGATCACACGACTCATGAAGAATAAGTCCAGGGCATTCTTATACTTACGTTTCATATGCGCATCATTGGTGTGTTAGTTTAGGAGACAACGATTTGCCGAGTCCCCCCCCCGACTTACATTAAAGATGCCACCCATCGCACAAAGCGATATTTGCGGGTGTCGCAAACATTCATAAGAATGGCGTAAATTTAGTGGATGAATGAATTGGATTGTTCATAGCAAACTCAACCAATGATGATAACGAAATTCATTCCGTGAGATTTTAAAATAACGAACTTCATTCGGTGAGATTTTTTTCCACAAAAACTTCTCAACACACCACCGACCGCTCAGTTGGCTCGTTCTGTTTGTCCATCGGTCTTCGAGTAGACCGCTGTGGTCATGTACGAGCGGTGCCAAGAATTCGAACATTTCTTTCCAGAAGCTACGAGTGAATCGAACATCACGATGGCGTCTGGAAACCCGTGATTGCGCAACACATGATCAATGATCAATCTAGTCGAACCTCTGGCATCGATGGAATCGCCACACGGAGCAATACGAACCATCTTTGTGGGTCTGTCAACAATTTTGAGCACCCCATTGTGGCCGTCAGCATTCTCGGGGAGGCTGAAAATGAAGTCGAGGTCGTCTGACTTCCGACAGTCAGTAGGATCAGGAAGACTCTGTAATGACACTTGCTTGTGCCTTGCGCTCTTCACGCGCTGACAGACATCGCATGTCTTCACGTATCGTGCCACCCACTTGTACATGCGGTGCCACCAAAAATTGGACACTGAGAGATTGGTAGTTCTCTCATGGCCAAAGAGACCGTTCATCGACGTATCACGCGCCTCGTACACCATCTTCTACTTCCTCGTTGTGGGGAACCACAATCCGTGGCTCGTCGTCACGTGCAATTTCAATGTAAAGGAGACCATCCTTCCATGCATAACGATACACCCTTGATTTCAAGCGACCAGGGAGCTTGTCATGAAATTCCATATCACTCGATGACAGTGCTCGATGATCAGGCCACACTATTCATCCACAACCCACCCTTGGCATATACATCGCTTTCGGTATAATCGATAAGAGCTAGCTCATAATCGGGACGACGTGACAATGCGTCTACCAGCACTTTCAATTTCGGTGGCTTGTACGCGACCGCGAAATTATATATTGCGAAGAATGACAACCAGCGAGCCATTTGCTGTGACAAGTGAGGTGATTGAACTGCATGACGAAAACTTGCATTTTCTATGTAGACGACAAACGGAGTTGAACCCAAGAGGTGAACACATGAATTTACCTGAGCATAGTTCATTGCTTGAAGCTTTTTGTCATGGACAGAGTAGTTCCTCTGCTGGCCTTAGCTGTCACTGTTACAACAACAAGACACGATCGTATACTTCTTCGTCCTTTTGCAATAGTGCACAACCGATTGCACACTCCGAAGCGTCACATACTACGCTACACGGCTTCGTATCATCTGGTAGAGCAAGCAATGGTGCTTACATTAAGCTATTCTTAATTTGATTGAATGCTACATCGCAAGTGGATGGCCATTCCCGTGGTACGTCCTTCATCAGCATGTTTGATAGCGGGCGTACCATCTCCGCGTAGTGACGCGAGATGCGATTCGGGTAATGGACAAATTAATTTATGTTCTCAAATACTTTTAATTTCTGGCGTCGAACACTCTACGATTGATTTGACCCTCTCAGGGTCTGCACAAACACTGTACTCGCCAACATAACGACTGAGGACTGTTACTTCGTTAGCACCAGAAATACACTCGCTTGCAATGATTTTTAACCTTCCAGCTCCATACAGAGGTGCTCCAAGCGCACTTCTTTGATAGATCTGCCATCTACGTTTTTCAAATGGATAAAAATATTGTCAAATAGGTCTGTGCGAAGCCTCCAGTGGTCGAAACAGATGTGGGACCAACTGATTGAGCATACTGGGGCATTAGATAGTCCCTGCGGCATCACAAGCTACTCCCATAACAAACCAGACGGTGTACTAACAGCCGTCAAATGGACGTCCTCCTCTCTCAACAAGATTTGGTGATATCCATCGACCGAATCAGGTATATATACTGTGTACAGCCGGACATACGATGGATAGCGACATCCTTACGGTACCCAGTAGTCGCAGGGCGGTCTACTGGGTACTGGCGTATCCCAAACGCCTCGTGGTTTTGTACCACGTGACTCGAAACCATTTCGGCGAGAGCCGTATTAAATGGATTGTCTCGCTCGTGGATAATCACGGCGGGTGTGACCGATTTTCCATCATCCGTAGCAGCAAACTTGCTGACTACGGACAGTACACCTCTTAAGTCCATTGGATCCTTAAATCTGGTAGCCTCAGTCACTACTTCCATCTGGGTGACCGATTGACCGCATACACGATGCTCACAGTAGCCCTCACACAATTCAATCGTTATTGCAGCTTCCAAAATCGTCGGGCTCTGGCGGAAGACCTCTGCATTAGGAGGACCATATGTGAGTGCCTTATAGCGATATCCATTTCTCGCTGCCAGAACGCAAGATTTCCATGTTTGTTCCCATGAAAGCTCTTCACCTTGATTTTCAAGGGACGTTCCGTCTGTACCGACGGTATCATCACCACTTGTGGAGGAGGTGATGGAACCGGCGTCCGAATATTCTATCACAGAATTTCCAATAATTCTTGCTCATACGCAGCAAAATTTGCTAAGCGTTGAGCTATCGCTTCTTGACCCAATTGGAGCATATCCAAGACCGCGTGATCTCCGGCTAAAACTCGCAGCTTCACCACACACTCCTACTGCGAGTGTGTTAGGAGCAAATATCCCTCCCTGTTGATCCGATGACAATTACCGCGGGTAGTGTTCGATATATCCAACGAAGAAGTCGGCGTTGGTGTAACGGGGTTACACTTACTCTGGTATGAAAGGGTGGGTCACAAAAGATGGTGGGACCGTAAAAATTTGTGGATTTCACAAGTCAGTGTAATCACACAGTGGTGTGGCTACACCGTAACAAGAAGCCACTACGTGGCGGGACTGCCAGTGGTTATGCATATTAATTAGGTTTTACTATTTGATCGGGAGAGCCTAAGGTTCTGGGTTTAGGCGATTCTGCCGCAAATGAAAAAAGAAAATACAGTTTTAGTTTTAAACGGAAGAGGACATTTGCCTTGGTAAGGTTTTGCGTACTTTTGACGTAGCGAATTGCGATCTGCTACACTCGTACTGGTTCTAGTATAGAACGTAAGGTCGGTGACCTAAGTAAGCTTCCTCTAAGCAAAGAGCTACGATAGCCCCGCTGCACTTGGTAGCTTTCGTAGTCAATCTACGCCAGAGTCGTTACGACTGATCCTCTGTGAAGATGGAGCAATTCTCCAATTTACTCCGGGTATGTATGACGGGCTTAAAACTGATGTCTCTGCATGGCCCTGAGGGCGTGCAACACATAGCTTCGCACGGATCCGAAGTGATAAGCGCGCGCCTTGAGGCGTTTTCGAGCTATGAAAATGCTATGCTAGATCACCTAGAGAAGATGTCGGCGTCAACTGCGTCCGTTGAAGATGGATGACTCCTCCCGACATAGGCCGCTCATGGTGAGCGTTATGACCTTCAAGGGTGAGGATAAAGAGAACCTCACGCTTTG
>NW_020187139.1:40883-41089 GCF_900000015.1 Plasmopara halstedii | reverse complement strand
GCCATACCAAGGATGCGGTCTTACCTTGAATCCAAGTGTAAGACTAAGCAGCGTTCCAAGCTACCGAAGTGAAGAACTGGATACCGAGGCCTACAGTAACATCGCTAGGCGAACAGTGACGGTGACACTCAACCGCGCTTCCAGCGCCTCAGCATAACAACTGGCTTTCTTCAATTGTGGAGCGTCGAGCATATTTTGACCAACAA
>NW_020187139.1:38578-40873 GCF_900000015.1 Plasmopara halstedii | reverse complement strand
TGTAGCGTGCTTTGCCAATTAACACGTTTAGTAATAGCTGGTTTAGCTCTATCACTCTTAACAAGTTCAGGCTTGTTTAAATTCATCGGGGTTCTACGAACTTGATCTACGCTTGGGGGCGCATCAGGGTCAGTAAAAGTAATAAATTCGTCAAGTTTGTCGCGGAGATACTCGTACAGCTCCTGATGGGGGTTTCTTGCGATGATAGTTAGATGTGCAAACACGTGAGGGGAATGCTTAAGAATAAACATACATAGATTATTTTTACCGAGCGCCGTGGTCAGATGCTCTTCGTAGATTCGGTTAAAGGTCAGCTACGGTACAGCTTCGATCGATTAATTGATCCAAACGAGTTATAAAATATTATATCTAAACCAATATAGCCCGATAAACACTATGGCTTCGTTTCTAAAGATCGATTCAACCAACCTCGTTCAAGATGGGTACAATAGTACATGGAAGTATAGTTTCCCAGGGTCTGCAGCTGATTTTAAGGATGTAGCATATGCTATTCAATCGAGTATAACGTTGATGCAACGCAGTTCTGGAACAATTCGTTTAAGATCGAAGTACCGACAGCAGCTACAACATCCACTATCTCTATAACACTGTCTGATGGATTATACTCATATTCGGATATCAATCGAAGCATTCGGACAGCTCTCGTAAATTCTGGTGCCTATCTAATTCACGGTTCCGGTAATAACGTCTTTTATATCCAATTGAGTGAAAATAGTGTTTATTACGCAGCTCAATTTGATTTCAGTGCTACCCCAACGTTTCTTCCTGCCGGCTTGACCCGTCCTGCTTCCTGTCTGTATAGCGCTGGTGGAACGGGATTACCAACTACGTCCCGTGTTCCTCGTATCATTATTGATAATGCTGCATTTGGTAAGATTGTAGGTCTGACGATCGGTACATATCCTGCCGTCCCTGCTACTGTGTCATCTGCACAACTATCGAACACTATTCCTCAGATCAATCCGGGTTCGAGCTGTGTTGTACGATGTGATATTATTAAGAGCGAATACGTAGCTTCTGGTGGTATCTTGAGTGCTTTTGACCGCGGCGATGCCCATGTAGGCCAATTGATTTCATACAAGCCGAGTCAGTATGCATGGATGAATTGCCACAATGGCGCTCGTTCCTCGATTACCATCAGCATCTTTAATCAAAATGATCTAAAGGTCAAGTTGCGTGATACATCGGTTTCGATCATGCTTCCTAAAAAGTAAGCAATTTGATACCAGGTGACCTCGTCCGAGCCACTAAAGAAAACATGAGTTGCAAGACTCTGCCTCCGTCCGAGCCTTGCTCGATATTTTTTTTAATAAAATAGGGCGGAATTAATTTGATCGAAAAGAGCCAGCTACCATCGGTTTCTTACGCTTAGCACGGAGATCAGCCATTCGATCCTTTGCTTCTTGAAAACCCTTTATTTGTTTCTTCCGCTTTTGAATGCCTACCCCGTAGCGTCGTCTGACTTCCCCTCTAACTGATTTAATAAGCGTTTCATGTTCAGGTTTCGTTGCTTTACTAAGAAGATAGTTTTCCCCGACATCGATTGCATCTGTCAGGACACCCTTGCGTTTTGCATAACAAAGTGCAGACTTAGCTGATATTTTCACGTCTGCTACGGAGATACGACCTCCTACATCTTGCTCATCGCTATCGTAAATTCCAACACCTGTCATTGATTTAATTGCTGCTCTGACTGGAATAGCTGCTTGAGGGGCTCCCAAGGCTGTCGCCAGAGCTGGTACTGCTGCGTCCGCTGCTTTCGATAGTAATCCACTGTCTCTCACAAACTTGAATGCTGACGATAATCCCGATTTGATTTTACTCCGGATGGATCCACCTTGAACTCGCTTGTAGCCTTTCTTGATTTCATGTCGGGTAATATCGAGTCGCACGCCTCGTCTCGCTTTACGTGATTTCATAGAATCTTGTACGATGTAGGATGGAGATGAATAACAGCACCGGATCCTTTTAATTGATCTGCTGTAAGACGTAGCTTACCCGTCTTGAGGGCTTTAGTCAGCTTGACAGTTGGAACATCGCTGGAAATACTTAGTTCTCGATACATAATTGCTATATAACTCAAAAATATAGAATAGTCAAATTGAGGTTTTTCATCATCTTAAATACATCTGGTCGCTTGTATTGCTTTGAGTAAAGATAGGGATTGGGCACCGATATATCCTGTTTTAGGGTCTAGTAAAGCTTGTGTAATCGTTCATCCATGAGTAGACAATTGTTCTATATAAATTAGCACAAAAAATAGGCTGGCCTCCG
>NW_020187139.1:38040-38568 GCF_900000015.1 Plasmopara halstedii | reverse complement strand
ATCCGAAACGAAATACCGGATTGTAGGGACGCAGCTGCTCGTTGCGTCGTTCACGAAGCTACTGATCGTCTAAATCGACATATTCAGCAGATTCAGACTATTCTTGAAGGAACTCTCGATCACTCCATTCAGCGTTACATCGCGAACAGCAAGAAAAGCAAGAAGCGTAGACTTTAAAGGATAATTTAGCTGATTCTGTAATTTTTCTTGCTTAACTTCGGTTAGAGTTTCGATAAATTTTGTAAAGACGCCGCCGAGAATTCCAGTTGTATGACTTTGAGAAGAAGTCGTGCAGCTGAGCGCCCGTCATCGAACCCTAGACCTCGTCAACAGAGTAGAATGAGTACACCAAGTGACTCTGAAGACACGCGCGCAGCGCCGCAAACAAGAAACCGCACGCCTGCATCTCGTAATACTGCAAGTGCCAATATGCAATCTGATGCTGTTCCGTCTGCTGCCGCAGCTGCTCCAACTACTTCAGGACCCGATACAATGTTCATGCAGCAGTTGCTTGTTTACATCAACCAG
>NW_020187139.1:30835-38030 GCF_900000015.1 Plasmopara halstedii | reverse complement strand
GTGCGGAGGCCCTTCATACCGACGGTCACTGTGACCGCTGCGGGGAGAAGATCGGCTGCCATCCCAGCAATGAGTGTTTACTCTCTTGGACAAAGCCCACCAACTCCTTTTTGTCCTGTCTGGCGACAAGCAAACGCGATCCCCTTCCGGGCGATTGCGCTAAAAAATTGTTGTGGTGATGATAGCGAATAACGAGATGCTTCTCAGCTTCTTTTATCAAAGGTATCATTTGAATGAGATGGCACTGGTAAACAACGGGATAGGCGTTCAAATACCAATTTAACCCTGAACCGGTGAGTTGAAGCTTTAATGACAAGTGAGCCCCCTGTTGCAGCTTGCGTCGGCAAACGGCGCATATTTTTACAGTGATGGATAGACTGGGCAGTGGTCTGCTGCTCATGTAATTTGTAAGTGGTCATTTGGAGAGCTGTTTAGCTCTATATCTTTGCATGAGTGATGTCAACGTGATCCGTGGGGAGAATGGGGCGCTAATAATGGCGAGAACGTGTTTGTGCGCTGTGCGCTTCTGGTCTAGTTTCTTATCAGCGAGGAACCTTCGCCCTAAGCCCTACGCACATGTGCAACCGGTTGAAGTGACAAGCGCTTTGTCGACGAGTGCCTTAACGCTCATTTTCCTGATTGGTTATGGCGCTGAGCGTCAGATCTTTAGACTTAGAGTCCATCCATGATTTTGAGTATGGGAGGTGTATTTCCCCTTAGTAGACAGCTAGCTTTCTGCTAGACGTCAAAATAAGTGCCGATTTTTGCAATGACTTGATGTCGATAACGCTGATTGCTCGTTAGCAACGCAAGATGACACTAAACTACAAGATGCTGACTACTTTTTGCGTATGGAACAGAAAGATGCTAAATTCAAGCATGGCTCGTTTTTCTGGTGATGAAAACAGCGACAGGACAAATATTGCGTCGCGGAAGAACTATCTATATGCTGATTGATGGTTTCTGCTTTGCGAATACTGACTCCAGACGTTGAAGTGAGTATCACACAGGAAGAAATTCTCGCAATCAGAATATTCTGAGTAGGCTAACGCCTGGATGTGGAGTTTTTTTTGCGCAAACTCTCAGCGACATCAAGGGTTTATGAGTGCCTATCGTTAATTGCATGTATCTCACGTTGATCGAAATACGCGATATTGTCAAGAGATCACGACTCCGGGTATCAATGATACCAACAACTAAAGATGGCGATGAAGTGTGTGCTGAATATGTGTCCAGGTAGGCTTAGATATACAAGTTATTGAATACAGAAACTAATTTGATCGTGTCTTTTGCACGTTTTTGGTATGATACTTGTGTCATTTTGTGATCTTAGCTGTGTGCAGCAGGTTGAGTCCGGCAATTTACATAGGCTATGACGTTACCGTGCATGACACTTCGTTCTCTTACTACAACTGCCATGGCTTCCCGTGAAAAATTGGTTAGCTTCGTGTATTGATATATCATGAAGACGGGCAACTCGATGGACAACGAGGAATCTAATAAATGTATCTAATGAGATAATGCATACATAAATGTTACCGCTGGTGCGCCTAAAATCTTTCATTACATGATCTGATTAATTGCCATTGCTAAATCCACAAGAACAGCATTGATTAGCCGATATAGATTACAGCAGCACGAATGATGATCCGAAATAATGCTGCTATATTAAAACTGGATTTCAGACCTCACGCTCGATTGTGCTGTGTACTTTGGGGGGCTTGTTAAATAATTCTTAGTGTCACGCAAGTATAATGACAGGCTAGAGTAAAGATCAACGTGAGTCATTGATAGTGGGCGAGTGATTGGCTTCGCAATCTAAAACATTTTTTTGCTAGAAAAGTAGCCTTCGCGCGTCGTGATGATCAGCAAAAGAATCAGCATTTTAGGCAAGACACTGGGTCTAGAATAGTTGATGATCTGGCACGACTTGACTGCCCCCGGCGCAATGGCGTTATAATGGGGAGTGATTCGGGAATTCCTAATACAAAAAAATATACATCACTACGGATCTAAAGAGCAGCTCAAAGACACTAGAAAGCAATTGTCCAGTACCGTGCAAGTGGTGGTATTCCAAAGAAATGCTCGTATTATACTTGAGCTGCTAGCCTCACGCAAAGTTTTTTGTATCAGAGATTGTGAAACGTATGTATTAGCCACTACTAAAATCGAGTTTTTAGTTTCTTAAATGTAACACTCTTTAGATTGAGCAATGTTTAATCATGAATTACAGGGTAAATTTTGGTCTCGAGTCTTGCCGACATCTTACAGCTAGTCATCTGTGTGTTTAATATGCGAACACGGAGAGTCAAAAGTTGAATGTGTAACTCCGCTGCATCTAGTGATACGTAAGTCCAAACCGACGACTGAAAGTCAGATCAACTTTACCCACTGTGCGAATGGGACTTGATTTGTTCGACTTGCATACTTTGATTTACAAAGACACGTTTCATCAGCATTGTCGTTTATTTCGCCCAACAACTAATACTCAAGAACATAAGCGGTAACATCTGGTTTAGGACTTTCGTCAGATACGGACGATGTACATTCAGAAAATTCAGAGAATTCTCGTGCACACGTCGGGAGAGGCACTATCGAATTCTACAGACCTCGCTATATGTCAAACGCCCCGCTATATCTATTTACGCCGCGGCCGCTTCGGTTAAGCAGCAAGTCCTTAAAATGTTGAGATGATCAAATCCTTCTCTTGACATCAGGAAGTGAGATGATCGAGTTAATTGAAATAGTTATGGATTTAGCCCTGCCTAGACAGATCAACGGTGCTGGAGGCGGCTGACCCTTTTCAAATTTGGGTATAGCGACTGTACTCACGAAAGTTCACCGCACAGATTCGACTCACACTGAGATGCCATGCGATCATTCAACGTCTTAAAAGGTACGATGCCCCTCGTATTTATTGTGGTAGACAACCTTTTGACCCGCTGCGGGTCAATTTCACTCTCGACGAATAGAATTTTTATCTTTCTTGGGGATAATTTCTCCCTATACAGGAATGGATCAAATTGACCGCTCCATACTGAAGAATTATGTACTCTACCAGTTAACGCAGAGGGACCAACAAGGCTTCAGCATTCCCACCAATAGATTCTGCCAACCAGTTCTGCGTGGGAGGTCGGCCCTTTGTCTTGCTCAGCCGAGAGTAAGAGGAACACGCATAGCGTGGATTGTGGTACCAAGGCGCTGCTTGGAACCTGAGACAAATAAAATGTTCAGCTTACTAATTTACTGCTATCGAAAACCGAGCTTGATTGAGTTTTACCTTTATTGGTGCACTCCAAGTGTAGCTTTGAAAAGGTCTAGTAGAGTAAAAGCTGCTAATGATGCAAATAGGAAAGAGTATTCGGAGGCGTTTAGTATTATTCGTACAGCTACTAGATTTTTGCGTCTCGTGACCGAAGCATATGCTAAGGTGTCGAAGGTTCTTTTGAGCCTCAAAATTATAATGTAACAACTCTGATAGCGTGGAACGCTGCTTAGTTATTGCCCTGGGTGCGAGATAAGATTTGACTTGTGAGATACTACAAGCCATAGATCTGCTGGAGGTCAAAACGATAAGTACCGCGCACTTTATTCTCAATGAATCTTTACCAAGTCAGTAGGCTGTCTTTCCAGAATAAAAGACGCACTTTTGGCGCCAGCACGAAGCTGCGACATCTTTAGCACTAAAAGTGGGGGATGCTCGCGATAGCTGTAACTATAGATAAAGAAGTAGGGAAACGACGGCGGTGAGCCGTAGTCTCATTGTGAAGACGATTATAGGCAACTTCGATCTCGGGTCCCAAAGCTTACATTTGTCAAGACAAAATAAAATAACTGTATATTAAGTTTTCGATGTTTGCCCTTGTTGAGAAGTGCGAAAGCATCTTTTAGCCGTAACCTCCAGGAACGATACAATTAAACAATTCATCTATGTTTGCTTGTGTAGGTAATATTGAACCAGCTACACACCCGCTGCGCAAAGCATTAAATCTTTGGGAGTCTCGGGCAAGCATTAAAGCTCACATATAAGTGAGTGACAACATTTATGTATGCTGTTCAAATCAGTTGTAAAAAATGCTTTCAAATATTGTTTGGACGGTGGGATCACACGCTTAATTTGATCAGCGGAGAGGTGTGCTGAGGTTTGTCATCTGTCACTGAAGACACTAAAGCGTTAAGTGTGAGTTTGCTGTCCTCATATATTCAATTTTGTTTTGAAGTATTTTCAAATTGTGTCTAGTAATAGATCTTTCATGATTGTTACTTTGGATCGGATGCTCTCCATGAAGTTGTCTTTTTCTGGTAACAAAACTGCGTGACAAGCCAATAATACTTTACCGAAGGAGCATTGCAATGTCATATACACTGTCTATCGCAGCACAGAGTGCTGCCGGAGTGGCAAGTTATGCTTTTAATATGCTCAATTTAGCCACTACCCCAGCAAAATGCCGACACCTTAAATGAGTGTAGAATGACCACTTGCACCCTGTTTAGTGTACTATTGGAATTTTTACCTGCTGAAGGGAGAATTTTCTTCCTGCAGTGAGTACTTCGAGTGGGGTGCTCTGTAATGGCTGGATATACCCAAGAGGCTGTCTCAAGCCCAAGCTACGTTCATCATCATTGGTGAGCTCACATTGCGCATACGACCAGAATCTTGCCGACGGTGTATTCGTCCATTTTCGTCTTGAGCACGATAGATCGAATATTGACATCCCAAGTCAGCATTTGCGAGTTGTGCTGGAGTGAACGCGCTTTGTAATGACTTTCGCTGGTATGAGCAAATGTGTCTTTATAGCTGATGAGGTTTCTTTTTCGGAGGATTCAATGGAAATATTTTTTCGGATAGCGTTCGCTAAAACCAAGTCCAAAGCAAAGTTGCCGGCGTCACTAACCTTGAGATGTAAACGGAGGAAACTAGGACTGGCTGCTATTTGCACAAGTCCGGTGCAAAGTATGCCCACATGACTAGACCCCAACTCGATCTCCATTAACGAAAGTCAGATGGCTGTGGGCGCATCCGTGCGGGCTCAACGCTGTTAAATATCTCATATGTGCCCTTATTTGGTGCTATCAAATTCTTACCAGTCATTTACAGCTAATGTGACTGTTGAGCCCTTGCCAAAGGCTTTGTCTTAGTCCAAGCTGATGTCAATGGACATGAACGCGGTGTTGCATTTTGATCTTGTCACATTGACAAGGAGCTACTGGTTGATGAGTATGAGTATGTCAAATAAAGAATATACCTATTTGGCTCGAAGCCCTTCTTGTTATACACAAAATGAATCCATGCGCTTAGCGACATTGTCATGACGTCCTTCCATAGATGGACGAGACGAACATTTCTGTTGACGAGTACATCTCTAGGAAGTAATGTAAACCGGATAAAGTCAATGTGGTGGTGGATGCACTTACGTGTCACCCAGACTATCGACAGTCGCGTATCGATGAGGCGATACATACGGTATATGTATCAGATGTGACGTGTATTGTACTGTAGAAAGCTTTGCAGTGGTTGTTGACTCAGATGTTGTTTAATTAGGACGTTTGCGACCTTACAGCGCTACTCTTAGCCCCAGGGATTGGAGTATCGTAGCACCGACCCTGCCAAAATTCAACGAGGACCTGAAATGCAGAATACTGTACGAGCCCTACGATATCCCACGGAATTATGAAACTGCTCATTACGACTTAAGAAACATTTTGGTTTGACGGATTAGTTTATGAAAAATCGCGAGGTAATTGTTTTGATGTACGAATTACATGCATACATACTGCTATCCCATGTGTTTGTTGGTCTCAAACTTTTATAGCACAAAGGCCTGAATGTAAGTACGTAATGCTACATAAGGCGATCGCATGAGAATTTTCTTAGTTTGTGCTGCTCTGTGAGCAGGTTGTTATCGATCTCTCGAGTTAAAGCATGTCGTACGCGGCTCTAAGATTCAATAAATAGTCTCAGTAAATATCATGCTTACGATCTTCCCTTATCCTTCACAGCCCTTACCTTGTTCAACACTTTAAGGCCGCAAGACTGAAAAGGTCGACGCTACAAAAGCCGTTCTAGTTTCAGATACCACACAGCAGTACACACTACTTAAAAAGTGAGCTTTAACAAAAAATGAGAATATTACTTAGTGAAATATACACTAAGTAACAGAAATGCATAGGTATTGCTTCTTGTCTCGCTTTCCCGGAGGTTCACTAGAGGGCTTTGGTCGCATCTACAAGCTGCACAACAACTTTTCCCAATGCACGCCCCGACTCCAAGTATTCCATCGCCGAATTGGCCTTTTCAAATGGAAAAACCTGGTCGATTACCGGTGTAATGGAACGTTGCTCAGCAAGCTCACGGACTTCATTCATCATGTCGCCATTGGCCAACACAAACATAAAGTCGTAAAAAACTCCCGCTTGACGCGCTTGATGACAAGCTGAAAAGCTCAGACAATTCATGACGAGCCCAATAACAAGCGAAACGTCTACACCTTGAACGTGTTTCGGTAGGGATTTCCTACTTGGTGTTGCAGCGATTGTAACGACGGAACCACCGCGTGTGACGCATTCAAAGCACTGCTTTGACTGTTAATAAAATTTGTTTCAGAACCTTATTGTACAAAAGCTGTTTGAAATTTGACTCTCTCACCTCGCCAGTGGTATCCAGAGCAAAGTCATAGTCTTTAAGCTCTGTCTCAAAACGATTGAGCTTATAATCGACCACAACATCTGCACCAAGCTGGCGCATTCGTTCCACTTTTTGAGTGCTTGCCGTGGTCGCAATCGCTTGTGGCTACAATCAGCAAGACATTTTATCACTAAACATCAAATCTTCAGCTCAAACATATTAAATCACCTTGAAAACAGCTTTGGCGACTTGGATAGCCATAGATCCGACGCCACCAGCTCCACCAAGAATCAACACTTTCTTGTTCTCACCGAGCTGTCCATGTCGAAAGGATTGCAGTGCTGTGAGTGCTGCCATTGGTAAAGTTGCAGCTTCGACGTGTCTGCACAAAGATAAAATCACACAAAGTCTCAATTGACAATAAAACAAGATCATGCCGGTTCAAAGTCCTACGTCAAATTCGACGGCTTTTTACTAATAAAGTCCGAGTTGACAACGACAAATCTGCAGAACAAAATTCTCAATGTTAGTAAGCAAAACGAAATATACCTTGAAATAAGTGTATCACGT
>NW_020187139.1:10924-30825 GCF_900000015.1 Plasmopara halstedii | reverse complement strand
GTACAATCAAGCAAAGCGGTACGGTAGTGGCTATGGGTACCAAACGTGGTAAGCTGATCACGTTTGATATGGAAGATGCACCAGAGTGTCATCTGGCCGTAAGCGTGGAGCTTTGGCATCGCTGGCTCGGGCACGCGTCCGCCACGCAGTCAACGAACTCGTTAGCTCGGGAGCACTAGAATCCAAGACAATAGTGTGTGATACGACGGGAGCCTGCAGGGTCTGCGCATTGGCAAAGCAGACACGCGTCCCATTCCCACAACTCGAGGGGAAAAAGCATTAAGGAGCAAGGCGAGCGGCATTTTAGAAACGTATGCTCGGACGTCGCCGAGCCGATTACCTTATCGTCTGTGTCAGACTCTCGCTACTTCGTCACGATCACTGTGATGTCGGCGCGTTTCTCGATGGTTTATCTGATGCGTGCCAAGTCCGAAGTTCTACAGCACTTCATCAACTTTCGGACCTACATCGAGGCATCATCAGACACGTGTGTTAAAGTTTTAGGAAGTGACAATGGCGGCGAGTATATCAGCAAAGATTTGCAAACGTATTGTGAGAAACCTGGAGCAATACAGCAGCTCACGGTTCCGAACAACACGGAGCAAAATGGAATGAGAGAGCGCCTCAACCGCACTTTGGTCGAGATGGCGCGCTGCATGCAAAAGGAAAGTAGACTTGGAAACAAAGTTAAGCGGGAGCTGTGGCGACTGCTGCAAATGTTCGCAGTACTTTTCCATCAGCTAACCAGATCAAATCCTCCTATGAACAGCTGTACAAGCGACGGCCTCATTACGAGCAGATGCGAATTTTTGGATGGCTGATGACCGGTAAGCGAGTTATAAGGGCGTGCATTCAACAAAGTCGTGCCGACTAAAAGCTGAATTCGGCAGTCAAAGCTACATTTACTGCTTCTTCAAAAGAAGACGAATACACACAGAAAACCATTGCTCTGGCCACGCCAGTGCAGAGTCCCTCCATGAAGACGGTTACTGCGACCGCCTCGGGGAGAGGATCGGCTGCCATCCCGGCAATAAGAGCACTCAACACTTGTACAAATTCCACCAATCCTTCTTTCCCTGACGAGCAGAAGGGAAAAGTGATCTTACGCGATACGCCTGGTTTGGCGGGCGAGAACAAAGCTTACCTGACGCTTCTGCTCCTTCCAGGGGGGAACGCAGCTTCAATCGAAGCCCCGCACGTTACTGCCCATTCTCGCGCTCGGCCCCCGCGCTTGGAGATAGCTAGCGCGACGCGCTATTGCTCATTTTGAAGCATGGCAGATGTCATAGCCATCTCGGCCTCTCTTCTCCAGAGAAGAAGATTCTCCACATCTTTACCCTCGAAGGTCTTAACGCTCACCATGAGCGTCCTGTGTAGGAAACAATTTCCGTCATCGACGGTGGCGTCATAGACACTGTCGACGCTGACAGCTTCTGCTGTAAGTGCACTAGCAGAGCATTTTCATAGTTTGAAAACGCCTCTAGGCGCGCGCTTAAGGTCTCGGGCCCTTGCGCAACGAGGTGCTCCACGCCCTCGGGGCCCATCTGGGACATCAGCTTGTAAATGCCGTCCTGCATGCCCTGAGGCAAATATAAGTATCCATCCATCCTCACAGATAATCAGTAGTAACGACTCAGGCGTAGATTGACTATAAGTGCTGCCAAGTGCAGCGGGACTGCCGTAGCGCTTGCTTAGAGAAAGCTAAGCTAAGGTCACCGACCTTACGTTCTTTTAAAGAACCAGTACAAGTGTAGCGGATCGCAATCCGCTACTTCTAAGAACTAAAGCCTTACCAAGGCTAACGAACACTTCTGTTCAAAATTGAAATCGTATTGAACTTATATAGCTGCGGCAGAGCCGCCAATACTCAAAACCCTTGCTTTTCCTAATTAATTTAGAAATTCCTAATTAATATAGCAAACTTAGTTTATATAGTAATATTGCCGCGCGGTGGCTACTAATTACGGTGTAGCCACTTTGTTATTACACTAACTGTCTAATACACACCAATGTATGGTCTCACAATCTTGTGCGACCCCGTTACATGTGTAGTGACCGGGGCTCGAATACGTATACGCCTACACGTCTTTCGCTTCAGTAGCGGGATACGCCGAGCGGAAGCCGTATTCCACACGAGAATCTAAGACTGAACGTGGATACGAATGCATGAGAGCCGTCCTGTAGGCAGCTGCTCCTGTACATCGTCGAGGCGGATAATTATAATACCACTTCCCCCGGAAGTGGTCTTATAGCCGAGATGTCAGGGTAAGGACACGGTGTCCGCAAGGTTCGAGCTGGGCTCACGTCGCATTGTCAGTAGTAATGCATATTAGTTAGGTTTTACTATATTAATTAGGATAACCTAGGGTACGGCAACTAAAACAATTAAATACAGTTTCAGTCTTGAACAGAAAAGTTCACCTGCCTAGGTTAAGGTTTGAAGTACTTGGAGGTAGCGGGTTGCGGTCCGCTACACTCGTACTGGTGCTTGGAAAGAACGTAAGGTCGCTGACCTTAGCTTAGCTTCCTCGAAGCAAAGAGCTCCGGCAGCCCGGCTGCACTTATGCTACTATATAATATGTATCACTCCCAGATACTTGCCGTTCGGTATAATATGAACCATACCTTAATTATGGGATCACTACGCACCTTACATGATTTTTACTATTTTATTTAAAGCTTGTAGATCTATAAATAACACTTTAACATTGAGCAAGAAAAGTGAAGTTGCCTGGAAGGTTCTCGTTTTGGCATCTCGGAGGTCATTCTCTGCGTGATTAAACGCGAAAAATCCTCGTCGACGCCGTGATCTTCTCACAATCTTATTTACAACCCGAAGTAATGACTGTTTGACTAAGGGGAATTTTAGTTTGGCGATATATTTCACGTTAAGAGCGTAAACTTTTTAGTGGCTGATAAATCGAGACCTATGATTGTTTATTGAGTAACACTACATTCTGCAGGCTTAAAGTTTTGCGTCATCACAAATTTCATAGCATCATTTTCAGGTTGGAAGATTAGACACCACAATTGAATTCCGATAATGGGTGCATCCTGATCACATGTGTCAACATTTTCTATCAGACCTTTCCTCATCAGAACTTGCGTAGTAACATATATAAGACATTTTCTAATACTTACCATGACGACTATTATTTTAGCTGGTCGAAGACTTGTCGGCTGAAGTTGGTGAATCGACGAGTGATTTAGGCAAATCGTCTAGTTCAGACCATAAACTTTTGCATCAATCTATTGCTATAAATAAATTACGAAGTGAAGGTAGATTTTCGTATAGAGCGGGCCATAGAGTACAGCTTAGCTTTTCGTAGAATTCAAATGTTCTCTATTTTAGATGCCTGCACAAGCCATTTACCAATAATTTGAGGATGCGAAGAGGTAAGGAACGTTGGACGCACTTGGATGACGAGCGCTTAAGCCAGGCGTTACTCGCTGTGTTCGCCAGCCACAGGGAAGTGATGCTGAGTGATAATTGCGCGCTTTGGAAGCGCGTGCATAAACGTTACCACGAACTCGTATTGGCGGAGCCGGCAGCTGTGCCAGACATAACAGTTGCGTTACGCAGCGCTCGGTCGCTTCACACTCGATGGGCGCGCGGCATTCGACCTGACATGATTTTGTTTGCGTCGCTTGTAGACAAGGTGTGTGCATTAAGATTGCGGTCAGTGTAAAGTAAACACTGCTGACGCACTTCTTTTGAACAGCTACAAAAGGCTGGCAAGAAGCCCCTCAAGGCTATAGAGCAGGCTGAAAAGCTTTTTAAAGAAGAGCGTAGTGAAATTAATGCGACTATTATGCGTCGGTTTGTACGGGACCGTCAGCAACCAATAATTACTCCAAGCGACTTGGAGGCATATGTGGTTCATCCCAAACTCAAATTTGAATCTTTCCACTTTCGTCACTGCTACGAAATTTTGCGATCAAATCGTCGATTTTTGGAGGTGTTGCTTGGGCAGGATGGAGATCATAAGGTGGGCACCTTGCACAAGCGGCGTCGAGTTAGTGGCACTAATGCCACGGATGAGATAGAAGACAGCTTTTTAACGTCGAGCGACAATTCGGACACCTTCGACTTCCATAATAACAAAGAACATAAAGCAATAATGCAGGTAACAACTGAGCCCTACCAGACTAATAATTTGGAGAGGCCAACTTTGCCCCATTCAAAGTGGCAGGTTGCTGCCAATAATATATCGACGCAAGTGAGAACACCAGCATCTCCCTTAAATGTGGCATCGCATGGGTCCAGCAGTGTTGTCGTTTCTTTTGACGATAATGGTGAATATTCTCAGATCTCGCGCCTTGAGTGTGACCGCGATATAGCGAATGAGTTTATTCGTATACGTACAAAGAAACTGGAGGATGATAGACGCCTTAAGCTTATCGCGGAGCTACGAGGCGTCGTGGAGACAATTGCAAAACTCGCGAAGCAGCTCGCTTGGACAGGAGTTGCATCGACAACATTGGCAGCAAAGACTGGTTTGATTTGTTCTGTGCTGGACGAAGATGTGCTGCGAGATATCGCCTTCTTTCGCGCGGAAAAGAAACGATTGCAGCAGTCTATTGCTGCCCTTGACAGCGACATCATTAGATCGAGTTGAAGACGAAATGAAGTTGTCTTCATGACGCCAAGGAGTTTGCTGGTGTACATTCTGATGAACAGATGCTGTCCTGAGGTATCCAGCGTTACAGCTTTGTAAAACTCCGAAGCTCTCATGGATGTATTCAAAAATTCGCCAGGTAGATCGAGTTACCTCACGTAGCTGTTTTCCTCAACATCCCAATGCAATTTTCAGCCTTCTCTGTCTAACACCCTTCAAGGATAATGATTGACTGGTGCACCACGAGATTATCAGTTTCTGTGCCAACGTCAAATTAAGCTGGCGGACTTCGTATAACAATATAATTTCAATAAATTCTACCCGATAAGCGCTAGTCCAAGAACGTTTGGTGACTTCGCCAGTCCTGCTTGTGGAGTTCTCCGGCCGCTTCGCAGAAAAAACCGTTACGGCGGATATGCTTTCTAGATATGGCATATAGAGCAGGTCTCCGCCATCCGCGCAGCCTATAAAGGCTAAAATTTTGCCCTTCGTGGTTTTTATATCTTGATACACTATACTTTTTCAGAAGACACTGTTGAGCGCATCTTTTCAAAGTATTTTTAGTCATAAAAAACATCATGAATGAGGCCCAAATAAACTACCGAATATTAGTTTGTCAGCTGATATAGCATATTTACAGGCGGTTCATCGTTCGTCCGACTTGGGTGGAATGAAGGCTATGATCTGACTTGCCATATGCTTACATAATCTCTTTTTTCAGCAGAAGCAGATCACGGACTGAAGATAATATGCGTGGAACCTGGTAAACGTGGTGATGACTCCTGCAAGCTTTTTTATTAATCCCCTCACTTATAGTCTTAAGCAACTTGTAATTGTAATGCAATCAAAACTTCCACACTCATAACTGCCTCAAAGATCGGATAAATTCTGAATACTGCTACATGACGAAATTTGATATGGTGAACTCCTTTGGTTGGAGCTCATACAGTTAAAGGCTTTGACATTAGCTCGTTTATATTTAGGAATGATTCAACCGGAGAAAGCTTGCGACATTTCATAACGCGGCAGAGTGATTGTTTCAAGATGTTGCCTTCCGCATTTGAGTGCAAAACGAAATGGCGAGCAAAACGATGGTGCGATTTCGGGGCGCCCGAGGACAGCTGGTCCTCTACAATCCAGAATTTGTGCCATTTGAAGGTTAGAAATTCGAGGTCGACAATCTATGCATTATAATACTGACTCGCATTGATGACCTTGCAGTGGCCCAAGAGTTGGATGGAATGTATGGGTATCAACCACGAGGTAGGTTCGGTATGTAACCAACACGATCGTCATTGACTATATTTTTGCCTTTGTAGAAGCTGTTGGTTGCCTTGCCGGTAAAAAAATTTTAATGTTAGCTCAACTTTAATTTTTTTTGGCTAATCAAGTCCAGACGTCATGATCTCGCAGCGGAAGGGCAAATTTCCACCCGCGGCTTTCATTGTACGACAAATTTAATATGGACAGGTGGAATACGATTAACAATTGGAAATTGGAAGCTGATTAATAAGGACACACCGAATTTTTCTTTTGAAAACATCATCGACAGGTATGAATTTTGATAGAGGAAATCGACCCGCAAAGCATTTAATCTAACGAGAGCTGTGCCTCGCGAAGATTGCGAAATGCTGAGAAAGCATTTCAGCACGCATTTGCCATTGCTATTTTTCCAATACCGCAGTTTGCAGAGCTGCAGCTGCTTGCCATCAGCAAATCCATACAAATAAAGTTTTTTCCAGGTGATTATTTCCAATTTCGTGCGGATGAAGGTGGCTAACGTTACATGCCTCAGTCTTTAGTTTATCTCATGCGGTCAAGCTGATGGTATGGCGAGAAGGTTCTAGTTTCTGTGGTCGCCTCTACTGATTTGAATAACAGGTTTCGATATATGAAAAACTTGCCTATGATATCACCACGATGGCTGACGAGTTTAACAAGCGCGTGAGCTAGCTTGGAAATCGTTTTGGCAACACTTCGTTAATTCTTGTCATAACCTACGCGTGCTCAAGTAGGTTAATGACGAGCTACTTACTCGCAAGCACGCCCTTGACACGCTTAAAACGAATTTTCCATTCCTTACTCTTGATGAGTGTGATATGCTGCTCGATTTGTTTGGTAAGTAAATATAAACTTCAAATTGCCTTGTATGAATGCATTGACACTTGCTCAACTAGGTAGCCTTGCGTCGATTGCTCAAGCTGGAGCGGAAAAGCTGCTGGATGTTACTGTTCTGAGCACAAGTACAGCACACGCGATTGAGGAATTCTTTGGTAGTGAATACGTTGCAGAGTAACCAGGCACAAATTTAAGATTTACATATAGCGGGTGGCGGCAAACTCATCTCCACCAACTTTAACTGCGGACATTGGGACGCAATAAAATCAATTTGTCCTTCCTTCAAGCCACTGGTAAACGTAACTCCCAGCTCATGTAGCCGACGCATGCACTTCAGCTCTGCGCCTAAACGAATAGGATTTGAGATGATCACGCGGCACCCACCAATATCCAGCGTTTCGAGTGTAGGACATGAATTTGCGAGTGAGCTAAGCACCGAGAGCGTCAAGCGGCCCTGACCGCCCAGATTCAGATCCTTTAATAGTGTGCAATGCAAAGCTAGAAATCTTAATCCGTCGTCGGTGATACCGCCACGACCAAAACCGAACGGGTTGCTCCTTGAAATGTCAAGTGTCATCAATTTTGGGCAATGAACTCCAAGGGCAAACAAGCAATCGTCGGTCAAGTTTTTCGCACCACCAACCAGAAGTGTTTTCAGATTGGGACAGCTCTTGGCAATGCAAGTGACTACAGCGGATGTTACAGCAGGAGATCCCTTGAGTTTTATTGAGCGCAGCTTTTTACAACGTCGGACTGTAGCTTTTAGACCGTCTGAAGAAATTTGGCGACAGTAACTAAAGTTCATTTTTTCAAGCGACTGCGACAGCTGATCACCGATGGTTTGCAGCGCAGAGTCGGTGAGTCGTAAACACTTGACCGCCCGCACCTCCAACAATTGTTGACTCGCCGCTTCGCAAACGGCCGTGAAATCCGCATCAGCAAGAGTTTGGCAGCCAGAGACCGTCAAATGTGTTAAGTTCGGAAAAAACTTGGCTGCCTTCACCAATGCGCCTTCAGCTACAACGCACCCAATGAGCGTCAACTTCTGGACTTGCGGGCCATGACGCATCGCCAGGAGTTTGACGAGTGTAGTGGCATCTGTACTGCTGTGCCACTGGTGCTCAAGCCATGCGTGGGTCCAAAGAGATGCACTAGCCATTGCCCGTCGCCAGGAGCAATTCACACGCTCAAGGGCAAGCATGTCGTCCATGTAGAGGAAGGAGAGCAATTCGTTTAAGACCGCATCCGGTATGGCAACGACGTTGGTAGTCATTCGTGCTTAAGCTCAATTGTGTTGTTGCAAAAACTGGAGCCAGCGATGCGGGTTCGAGGAAGTGTCGACGTGTATCAATTTCGCCGCATTGATTGGTAAGTCTAGAAGACGTTTTACTTGAGGACAATTATCCATTAAAACCCGCGATGTTGCCGTTTCTAAAATCTAATGTCGTCGGGCGGTGACAAAACCTTATAAGGCTTGCTTCTTAGTTAAGGTGGTCTATACGAGTAATACACTCATCGGCTAATGCGCCTAGCCAATACAATAATGTCTGAAGCGATGGCGATATCGTACTGCAAAACTTGAGCATTGGAAGGGCGTGGAAAAGCCATCAATGAATTTTATATTAGGACGATTACACAATTCCACAAGGGTTCATACGTGTATAATAGTTTCGTTCGTTGGATGAAGCAATTGTTCTTAAGTACATGGCATAAAAACCAAGATTATTGTGCGTATAACATGCATTACATCTCATATTGGCAGCCTAAAGCACCTGACAGTCGCGGACATTAGCACAGCTACTTGAGTAACATTTTAAACTGTCTTCTTTAATGGCGCGTGCAGCTTTTCAAGATGGCGAAAGTATTCATCCAAGAACTTAAAGTACCAGGGCTGATCAAAAGTACCGCGAAAGAAGTTGCATGAGATGTTGACCTCAAGCAAAAGAACGCCGAGATCAGTGATAGCAACGTCCCAACCGCAAAGCGGTACATCCTTCATGAGTTTGAAATGCGCCTCTTCCGCAAGCTCTTTCATCTGTTTAATTTCTTTTATCACATTGCCTGTAATAGGAACACCAGTGTTTGGGTGGTTGGTGATGTCGTGGCCCACGCTAAGGGTTCCGCTGAATAAATGATGCGGACCGACGCGGTACCAGTGAGTGGTCGTTGAACCCTTGAGGATTTTGCCGGACTCCATATCCACGTCAAACATAATAGACTTGTGGTCCGTGGCAGCACCCGCTAAGCCCGCACGGAAAACACAGCTGAGTGACTTGACTCCGTTACCGCCATCTTTTCGCGCCTCAGTCTCACCCAAACCGTACCGCGAGGCCGTAATGATACGAAAAGTTGATAAAGGTGAGATTTCTGGTAGCAGCTTTTTAAGAAATGGCGAGTTGTCGAGTTTCTCTTGAATGATCCAATCTCCCCCGTCAACGGCATTTTTAAAAATGAAAATGCCCATTCCTCCCTCTTCATTGCGGTCCTTAATAACCAGCGAGCCGGGCGATTTAAGATAGGGCGAAATGGCGATTCCAGCCTTCTCTGATTCAAGAAGAAAGTCCCATTTATTTTCCATCACATAACCAGGAGAGTTCGTTTTAAGGCTGTGTAGACTCACTAAGTGACAATTCATACGCCAAAAAGCAAACCAGTTCTGTGGACAAACAAGTATCTGTTCAAAAGTGCGTAAGAAGCGCTCAATAAATCCACCCTGTTTGCTTGAATATTCCTTAGGCAGCTCAAAGAAAGCGCCAATGACGCATAGCCATGGATACACTAATAATAGGAAGGGGAAAAGACTCAATCGCGAATAGCTTACGATCGAAAGTGGCACGCCCGTGCCTGGGATGGCCACATTGCGCAAGTTGGTCACAAGATCCTTGTAAAAGCTTGGGTGACGGTAGTGCGGCTGATCCCACAGCGGGTTCAACAGAGCGATTGAGTACACATACGTCTTAGCGTGTAAATTGTCTGAAAAAAATGGGCAGTCGGCATAGCTGCCCCGACGGACCCAGTAGTACAGCAATGATGCATAAAAGCTAAGCAGCGCGTTGGAGGCGCCTATGCCGGCGGAAATTATGCCGATGACCATAAAGACTTTCAGAAATGCTTGTTTATGCTTGGCAAAGATGAAATAGGAATGACCATTGGGAAGGTACTTCCGCCTATTTGAGATCTATAACGACTGCTTCCTACGTAATAATTACATATCGAGGTTTGCAAATCACATGAATCAGTGTTTTTGTGTGGTAACGGAAACAATTTTAGTGAACTATGGAAGATCTTAAGAAATCTGAAGAAGAAGCATTATCCATGAAACGAAATTAGCGTACTGATTGCGACAGGCATGGTTGATAAGTTAGTTCGCTTGGCCACAAAAAGAGAATACATAAAGGATCAAACTAATTTGTTACGTAATTTGTGCGAATCCCGTGCAAGGAAAACAAGCGAATTTTGAATAAAAAATGCGCTGGTTCCTTGTTTAAGATTTGAGGACATTTTTCCGGGTATGAGATTTCAGGAATGTTACACAAAAGGCGTTTAAGAAAGAAAGTCTGGATTATTGCACGACAAATTCGAATTAGAATTTCCTAGCAACTTCATTAAAAACAGAAAGTGGCGTTGGACAATAAATGAAGATGGATAATGATTCTGAGTGAGGATCGAAAAGCCAATGCTAAGCTGCCTTTGCTGCACAGAAAAGCTGACATAATTTGGGAAGCAAAAAGAGCATCGTAGATTGCTACAGGGCAACGGACAACAATATGCACCTTTAAAGTGCTGCACATCTCTGTTTAGGTATTAATGCAGCAAAAGCTGTAGAGGCGCGATTCGGCCAACCCTCATGCCGCTGATGTTATATCCCGATCAAAAGGGTAGAAATGGCTCGCATCCTCCGCAATCAAGCTCACGCGCATGTATTTAGGTTACGAACGAGTAATTACTCCAATATGCCCACACGATAGGTCTTAGAAGTATTCACACTGCAAAGTTTATATTAGCACGAATTATATATCAAAAAACAATGTAATATACTTGGTGAGATTTGTAGCATATAAAGCTTCCTGAATCAGTTTTTTTCTAGGTTTACATAAGTTTTTACCTCAGGAATGCAGACAATACGAAGAAGCCAGTTTGAGTGCTGCAGGAGTTTGCAAAAAAATAGTCTGACACTTTCGTACAATTGTACAAATATGATATTGTATAAGATTCTACGAAGCCTAAATTACACTTTTGTGTAAATGTGATTATTCATAGGTACCAAGATATCGATGCTACATGTGGCTTTTTAGCCTAACGTCAAGCAATAAAGGTTGTGTTATTCTTGGATATTGTAAAACGCATGTATTGTAGCAGCTTGACTTGAGTTCATACCAATTATATATTACTCTTTAGATAGCAAAGCAACTATGTATCTAATCACGTAAAGGCTGTTGGCTCCACTTCTGGATGAAGTGTACACGCATTCTTAGAGTCAAAGCTTTCTCTCAGCATGGTGCACGACAACTCAACAGCACTTGGTAGTTATTGAAGCAATATCACGCTTGAGTTCTGATGGGATTGAAAAAAATGATCGATTACCTTCCCCCGGGACAATTATACACGCTGGGTAAGCTTATGTCTGTTGTTGATTTTCGAGACCAACAAGACGTGGCACACGATATTACGCTGTGGGAAGACACCTCCAAAAATGCCCAGAACAGGGAGTCAGTGGGAGCACAATTTCACAATGAACGAGTTTGAACGAAAAGACTCGCTCGAAGAGAGGTGCAGGGTTAATGGGTTTTATCATCGAGAACAATGGATTGGTCAAGTCGCGAAAGTTCTAGTAAATTTAGGAGGCTAATGATCACGGCGTGTAACAATCAAGAAAGGTAGACAGTACACGAAGGCATTTAAATGCCGACTTTTTGGACGCGTATCGCGACGGGGATGTTTGTTAAAGCTTTAAATGTTCTGTTGGCCTGCTGGTAAAATTGAGCTGTTAACAGAATGTAATGTTGTTTCGTCTTAGACCTGGATTTAAAATATGATCTCGATTTCTTGATGGTGTGACCTGGACACTCGAGCCAATGGATCGACAGGAAGTCGAGAAAGTTGGCTACCTCGCTCCGCTCTCTTCATGAGAATTGGCGAGGTGCGAGTCCACCTCTGCCGGGAAACAAAAACAGCTCTGATACAGATTCAAATCCACAATTAGTTTGGTATCTGACATAAATTTCTTAATCGCTTATGTAAGTATTGCTAAGTACTGAAGCATAGCTCGAAAGACAGAGTCGCAGTCATAGGATGGGCAGAAAAAGAGATCGTATGTCGTGGTCTCAGTGTCTTTCGGGGATGGTTAGCGACAGATGAAGGCTGGCGCCCTCTTTGTCTAAGCCGGTGGAGCGTAAGAGTGACTAGTTGTCTCGATCTTCAAGGCCAATGTCGGTGAGGCTGAAGGGCGACTGAAAAGTTGCGATTTCGAGACCAAACTTCAACGTTATTATAGATGATTTGTATGTGTCACAATGTTACGGTACTACTGAGTCAGTACTTTCGTGTGGCGTACCCACTGCGCCGAGTAGTGGATATCCTGCGTTTTGTAGCGGGAGATATTAATCACTCGTGAGTGGATCGACAAGTGTAGTCTAATAGGTTTGTAACTTCATACTCACTACAGTTGTGGAGCGGGGCTGCCGTAGCTCTTTTGCTGAGAGGAAGCTTGTTAAAGGTCGGTATCCTTTGTTCTGTACTTAGAACATTTACGAGTGGATCGCAATCCACTTACTCCAAGAGTAACTAAAAACCTTAACCCGAAGCTAAAACACGCAAAGTGTAAATTGTATTTCTCGGTTTCATTTGCGGCAAAGCCGCATTTATAGGTTTTCCGTTTTATATAGAAAGACCTAATCAAATGTATAAGTACGGCTGTTCCAGCCACGTACTGACTTGTTGATTAAGTGTCGCCAGACTATTGTGTTTTCACACCATATTGTGTAGCTCACAACGTCATGTGTGACCCACACCCTTCATACCAGGGCACGTGAAACCCCGTTACACTCTCCCCCTTAAGATTGTGAGCACCTACACATACCATTCAACTGTCCCGCGCGTGTTTAAAACACCTCAACATCACCAGGACCTTTTTCACGAATTCTATGCTCAATGAGCCCTGTGTCAATGAGCCCTGTGACACAGAAAATACCCAGTCTCGCTAGTTTCGAGAACGTCCGCAGGTTGAGCCCTTCTTCTCTCCTGTATACGGTACAACTTCGGACAGCACGTCCGCGGCTTGAAGGGCAGCTCAAGCTCTCGGCAACCGAGTACCACACAGCGAATTGCTAGTGACAGAGTCGCACGACAATAAACACAGACGCGATGTCTACTCCCGACCGCGCGCCACGGGCGTTGGATTACCTCGTCGAGGATTTGGAGGAAATCGACTATAATACTCCGCTCCAAGGGTGGCAAGAAGAAGAGTGCAAGGTACCCCAGCAGTGCGACGTAAGCCCTGCTCGACCCTTGCGGACGCCGTTTTCGATTCCTGACCTCACGACTTCCGGGGGAAGTGGTGTCATTACCAATGACCTCGACGAGGCACAGAAGCAGCAGCTGGTTCCTGTCACAAGGCGGCTCCCATGCGTGCACATCCACGGCTGGTCCTTGACCCTCTTATAGAATAAGGCTTCTGCTTGGCGGGATCCCGCTACAGAAGCGAAGGACACAATCACTAGATCGTTGCGCGTCTACGTGATCGGGACCCCGGACACAGCACAAGCTGAGCTTGACGAACAAAAAGACTTCCGAGCTCGATTCTTGGTTTCTCAAAAAAATCCCGGCGGATACGTACCGCACTCGACTTCGAGCTCAAAGAGGAGGCGCTCCTATACCCGCGATACGGACGTTTCATGTGGTGCTCGACCCCATTGAAACCGCTGCAGATGACGAAAAGCCCTTTGACCGATGGATGTAGCGGCGCCGGAAACTTTCTTGCTGTAAAACTTACAGTTGAGCCACAAAGGGGTGGACGCGCGCGTGAAACGCCAACTTCGGTTTGAGTTTGCCAAAGTTAAGGCGCGTCGCCGACTATCTTTGGACTGGAGCCCTGCGACGTGTCCATCACGCTCACACGAGCTCTGTGATTTCTCACACGGGTGAGTCTGCGACCGCAGCTGCTCAGGCCATAGCTTGGGCTCAACTCATGGCTCTTTGGCGTTCCTGACAATTGCCGAGAAGCGCGGGGCGTACGACGACGCGGAACGTCGTTATCCTCCTGATCATAAGCGCCCACGACGTTTTGGCATTCTTGCCGAAGTGGCACTTCAGACTCCCACGAATTCTCGTAGCCGGGGTACCCCCACCACTTTACATGATACTGAGTTGGACCCTGGCGACGTCGTCGACACAGAAGACGTTCCACATGATAGTGGACACACCATTTTCGTCAAGAATATTCGGCGGCGGACGATGGCGATTGGGATGACTGCCGTCCGATGACTCGCGATGCCGTTCGAGCTCTTCAGGACGAGGTCCGTCGCGATCAGGACTCCGCTGAGCATCATGCTAGGGTCGCATATCGCTGCACGGAAGACTTAGAAAGCTTGGATCACGTTGTGCACCGGCTGCAGAACTATCACGCTCTGTTGGGGTTGGTCCTAGCCGTTGAGCAGACGAATGCTTTGTTTTATGCGGGGTGGAGCGCCTGACGCCATTGGAGATGAAAATCGTTGAACTCCGTGCTCAAAACCATTACTGATTCAGCTTCTGGGTGGTCGAGCGCCAGTGGACACCGCTCGGGCGCCGACGATTCTGTTTTCACTTGCGCCGAATCCCGGTACGGCTTGAGCAAGCTCACATAAAACACCGAGTAGTTGCGCATCCGTTTTGGAAGATTTAGCGTATACACAAGGCCCCACGTGGTCACAACTTTGAAAGGTCCGAAAAACTGTGGACGGAGCTTCGTCTTAAAGACAGCAGAAATTGCATGGTTAGGAAGGCTATTAGCATTTCATAAAACCAGATCTCCGACCTTACATTTCTTTAACCTCTTCTGTCTGCATATTCCGTCTGCATATTCCCTCTGCATATTCCTTCTGCATGTCTTGGCTTTCAGCATCGCAACATGAACGTGTCGTAAAACACTAAATCTGGTAGACAGAAAGACATCGACTTGTGTACAAACAGTGAGAGGGCTGATATCAGCTAGCCGCTTTAATATTTCTCCTTATCAAGCCCTGAACCATGGGATGGCGGCGTCAGTAGGACGCGAGGATGAACGAGCCCGTTCACGTAGAACGGCGTATAACCGGTAATCGAATGCACTGCATTCAGGGCGAACTGTATGAGGGGCAGCATGGCACTCCAGCGCCTCGGAGTTTCAGCGCAGACGCTGCGTAGGACGTCCTTGACGACAATATTCATGCGCTCAAATTGACCATCGGTCTGCGGATGATCCGCTGTTGACATATCCAGCTTGGTACCCAGCACCTTGAAGATTATGACCAAAAATTCCCAGTGAAGCGTGACTCTATGTCAGAGACAATTGACTCCTAGAGTTCATGTTGCCGAAAGACACGCCCGACAAACAGCATCGCTGTATCCACACCGTCGATGGTGTCCGGCACGATGAACCATGTTGCTCAAACGGTCGACGAAGACCACGATACCCGTATTGCTCACCGAAGCCTTTCGGCAGGCCAAGCACAAAGTCCGAACTTAGGACTGCCAACACCCGGAGGTTACCGACAAACTGGCCAGCGGAGTCGCGTCATTCGGAGAGGATTTCACCCTTTCACACGTCTCACACGTGCGCACATAGGTGCTCGTCCATCTGTACAGCTTGGGTCATCAGTAGTAGCAACTCCGTCTTCTCACGACCGAAAAGACCGCTGAGTAAGGTGTCGTAGGCTTCATAGAGGATACGATACCTCAAATACTCATCGTGAGGAACCACAATGCGTGGTATATCCGTCGGGTCGGTGCTAAACTACAGCAATACATTATTTAATGAATATCGGTGCAACTGTGCACGCAATCGCGACGACAAATTGTTGTCCGAGTCCCCAGACTCCCTGCCCCCGAGAGCCCGTAGCAGGGCTATGCACATATCATCACCCGCGTACGTGGCGCGGATCAAATACGTCAGGGACATCATCACCGTCGTGACATGAGCAAGCTCATAATCTGGTTTGCGCGACAACGCATCATCCACAGCATACTGCTTTCCTGATTTATACTTCAATATTCTGCAAAGAAGGAGAGCTACCTGGTCTCCTCTGTGAGAATTGAGGCGACTAAGTTGCAGTGCGTAATGATGCATGATCTGTATAGATCAAGAACGGCTTGGAGCCGAGCAGGTGTGCCCTGTTTGTCATGTGCATACTTCATCGCAAGTAATTCCTTGTCGTGAACTGAGTAGTTCATCTATGCAGTCTTGAGCTGGCGAGATTCGATCGCGACCACCTGATCTCGCCCCTCGGCGTCTGCTTGCAGCAGTGCACAGCCGATGGCAAAGTCCAAAGCGTCACAGACGACACTGAAAGACGATCAGGGTCTGACTACACCAGTATTGGTGTATGCAGGAGGCTGTCTTTGACCCCGTCAAAAACCTCCTGATAGCTCGAAAGCCACGCAGACCGATGAAGCACCCTAAAATAGTTGTTTTCGGCGCCGGAAATGCACTTTTATGCATTAGCTTACAGCTCATTCGCGTGCATGCACTCGGACACTGCTCTTAAATGGATGATGTGGCCCTCTTCATCCGTCCTCCCGTGCTTCGCACAAAGATGTCGTCGAAGTATGTCTGCGTATACACCCTTTGGGGGCTGAACAACTGCGTCACAAGACAATTAAATTTTGTTAGTGCATTTGACAGCCCCCCCACCAGCCACTCCCAGAGCATGTCGCTCGGGGTGCTCACCGCTGTCAGCGGAATATCACTCGCTCTCATGAGCAATTGGTGATACCCATTGACCAAGTTGAGTGCACTGTACTTTGTCTATTCAACCATGATATTTGGGGAACATCCTATCTAGGAATTGACGACTGTGTCGAAATTGTGGCAGTGCTCAGGCGTGAGCGATACGTCACTTGCCGTTCGATTTCCGGACACAAAATGTGGGTGTCGAATGGGGAGACTTGCTCTCACGCACACCATTCCTGCGTCGTTATTTGCACGGAAGATGGCGTCAATGACGTCACACTGCTCCTTGGGCAGGGACCATGGGCGTGTTGGAATCAGGTCAATTTCATTAGGCACACCTCGGTCCGGAGATAGAAGCGACGGTGGGTCTTTGGAAACGACGTCTCGAAATTCCTTTTTCCAAAGAATTGAACGGATCAGGATCGACGATCCATTTTGTGCGCTCAGCATCCTCTTGGTGTCCTCCAAGAAAGCTTCATCCAGAAACGAGGATGAGTTGATCTCCTCTTCCGGCCGTATAATGTCCACTTCGGCTTAGTCGCCTACCTTCCAGGCACCGCCGAACTCTTTGAAGTACATCTCGTTCAGCTCAGGAAGAGCATCCACAGCAGGGATAGCCTCGAGGGTGATGTCACCGCCTTCCTCCCCCGTCATACCGTTGGCGAGGGTGTATACCTATGCCTATCGTCTACGGTGGACGCATCCTGGGTCATGGTTGACGCCCGGCGTCTTGCAGCTAGCATACGGCGTCGCTGTCGCCTCTTCATAGAGTCTATACATCTCATCGAGACCAGTGATAACATGTACTCAGCGTCGTTCAGTGTTAGCACCACTAACTGCTCCATCGAAGCCCTAATGTTATGAAAAAAATCCGACAAAGGCTGCTAGCTCCGCAGTTGATAACGTGCCGCTCCACGTGCAGCACTAGTCGATGCCTCGGACCTCGTCCGACGATACCACACGTGGCATAAAGCGACTGCTTTGAAATGTGACCAATGCTTCGTGGATTACGTGCCGATCCACGTGCATCGCTGAAGCCTCGCCCTCGATGCCTCGGCCCTTGGCCGACCATGCCACGCATGGCATGCAGCGACTGCTCCGATACTTTAGAAGAGCTCAGCGGGTTACGTGCAACTCCTCGATTGGCCTGCAAGCCATGCTTAAACCTCCTGACTGATACACCTTCAGTATTCACCAACTCGGACACTCCGACCTGCAGCACATTGACCGTCTCGGTCCAGTGCCTGCGCCAATATCGTTTTTGCCACCTGGTAGATGTGGGTTCATGACTCACCAAAGCTCCACCAGAAGAATAGCGCGTAGCGCCCAAGGTCTTTGACATCCAGTCCATCCATGGATCATGGTGTTCTAGCCATGCCATATTAAGGATGAGGTCATACCTTGAATTCAAGTCGAAGACTAAGCAGCGTTCCACGCTATCAAGGTCGAGAAGCTTGCACAGGGACCTTCGGCGCCGTGACACATGTCCCCGTCGCTAAACGAACAGTGACGATGTCACTCAACCGCGCCTTCAGCGCCTCAGCATACAGCTGACTCCCTTCTATCGTGGAGCACCAAGCATAATTATTCAACGACCCGGAGGCGATCGGGATGTTCCATGGCATCTCAAACCCATTCACGATCGCTTTCACGACAGTCAAGCCGGTTTGTATACACGTTCCGTGTTCAAGCACGGAGCTCTTCGGGGCTGAGCGTTGCTGACCTCTACCTCTTCGAGGCTCAACAGAGTTCAGTTCTTCCCTAGTAGGGCGTTCAGCGCCCACTGGGTGGTGATGCTTCCCCGCGACAAACCAGAAGACTTGTAAGAAGCGAAATGTCGGGTCGATGAACCTTGACGCGCATTGCCCAGGCAAAACCACTCCGAAGGTGACGGGTGAATTCACGGATATAACACCGTCGGGTGTCCGAACGCAGCTCGTTAGCTCGGAGCTCTCCCTCCTCCTCCTCAGAATAGCTGGGATTCATCGGCTCAAGCTCGCTCGACGAGCTGCTAGAGTGTGCATTTCAACCAAGTGGTGTTGACTTAAAGTTGAACTCGCCAATCTATGCTACATTTACTGCTTCTTCAAAAGAAGACGGGTTCACACGAAAGACTTTCATTCTGGCCACGCCAGTGCGGAGGCTCTCCATAAAGACGGTCACTGTGACCGCCTCGAGAAAAGGATCGACTGCTATACCAGCAATGAGGGTACACTACTCTTTGACAAAGTCCACCGATTCCTTCTTGCCTTGTCGCAAGATAACGAGATCGCACGCGATATGCCTTTTTGGCGGCAATAAACTCCTGAAAGCTTCAGCTTCAGCTCCGTCCAGTAGGGAAACGCTGCTTCAAACGAAGTGCCGCACCTCAGTACCCATTCTCGCTCTCGATCCCCAAGCTTGGAGATAGATAGCGCCTCGCGCTGCTGCCCGGTCTGGAGCATAGCGGACGCCATGGCCATCTCGGCCACTCTCACTGAGATATTCTCTCCATTCTTGCCCTCGAGGATCTTAACGTTCACCAGGAGAGGCTTGGGTCGTGGGTAGTCATCCGTCGCCGATGGTGGCGTCATGGACTCTATTGACGCCGATATCTTTGTTGTAGATACTCTAGCAGAGCATTTCGATAGCTTGAAAACGTCTCTAGACGCGCTGATCGCTTCAGATCCTTGCGAAGCGAGGTGTCGCGCGCCCACAGGACCGAGCAGAGACAACAGCTTTTTAAGCCTGTCTTGCATGCCCTGGGGCAAATAAGAAAACTGCTCCATCCTCATAGAGGGTCAGTCGAAACGACTCAGGTGTAGATTAACTACAAGTGCTACCAAGTGCAGTGGTGCTGCCGTAGCTTTCTCGCTCAGAGGGAGCTTGGTTAGGTCGGTGATCTTCGTCTTATACTTAGATCATGCGCAAGTGTAGCGAATCGCGTTCCATTTACTCCGAGAGTAACTACAACCGTAACATAAGGCTAACAAACTCATTTGTTTGAAATGTAAACTATAAATCTCGGTCTTATTTGTGGCAATGCGGCCTATATCAAAGTCTATAGGTTTTCCTATCTATATTGAAAAACCTAATTTAATGTATAGCTACTGGCTGTTCTAGCCATGTGCTGACTTGTTGATTAAATGTAGCCATTCCATTGTGTGGTCACACAGATTCGAGTGAGTGCTTACAAAGAGTGGTATTGTGATATGATAAGAAATGCAACCCCTTTTTAGGAGTCGTGTAAGCCATGTCAAGCACGTGCTGAAGGGTTT
>NW_020187139.1:10479-10914 GCF_900000015.1 Plasmopara halstedii | reverse complement strand
AAGTAGTCCGGGGCTTCTTGCCCGAACGGGGTGCGGATGCTGAGGAACGCATACCGTGTCCGCGCTCATCGCGAGCGTTTGAAGCAGCGTGCTTCTGGAGGCCAATACCCAGTGGGTAAGAGGCTCCTACGCCGACACTAGCCGTGTCGGAACCCCCACGCTCTTGCGAAGCAGCAAGGAAGTCCTCCTGCTGCCGGTCGAGATCGTTAGCGATCTCCCGGGGTTCTTTCACAGTCCCCTTCTCTTCATCCGAAGAGTCGAAGAGGTTGGCGTAACCTCTGCTCGTCCCCTTCTCCTCGCGGAGTGGAGACTTAGAGGCAGCACGCTTCTTGGAGTGCTCGGCTGCCTGGGCCTTGGCAGCACGAGCACGAGCACGAGCACGAGCACGACCCTCGGCAAGCGAGAGGTTCTTGGGGGGAAGACTAGCTTTGTCTA
>NW_020187139.1:9276-10469 GCF_900000015.1 Plasmopara halstedii | reverse complement strand
CGCTGCGTCCCGGTCAATGAGACTACTTACGGCAAAGAAAGACACCAAGAGGACCTGACTCAAACACTACCTGTACTTGGTGGTATTACGCGATACGTGCGGAGGTGCTGACGCGCAAGTACTCGACAACAGTGTCCACTATGCGTTAGCGAGCTGCGCACGATACTAATGCAAAGTACGACGGCAGACGCTCCGACTTCCTCGTTCAAGCTGAAGAACTTGCGCATTTCTCGTAGTCTGTCGAAATTACCTATCGGTGACGACTGCTACGACGAAGCCACACCAGAGAGTTTACGGTCACAGGAAAATGCCGGCTTCGGGTCGCCAAGTATTCGTTCGTTTCAGTCGTTGGTCGGTAGTCTGCGATGCACGCGGCCAGACATTGTGCTTGCGGGTCACAAAGTCGCGCGACAGACACATGCGCCGCGTGTACGCGACCGGAAATTGGCAAAGAGGATTACGTGCTACCTCAATTGAAGCAAATTCATACGGCTTGAAATGCGCGGTAATGCCGTCTGCGACGGATCAGTGTCGCTTGAGTCTTACAGTGACGACAACTTTGTTGCCGCCAAGGGAGACAGAAAGCCATTCACTGGTGATATCGCTCTACTAAATGAGATGCATGTGAGCTGGACAGCCAAGAAACAGGGTGGTGTCTCTAGCTCGACTATAGAAGCCGAATTTGTCGCAGCATCTAAGACGGTTCCCGACCTCCACGGTATTTAAGAAATGCTTAAAGAGGTGAGACTCGCGCCGGCTCAGCCTATGCTGATGCATGTGGACAACCAGGCCGCGACTCGAAAAAACGAAGGTGCAGCGAGGCTGATGTAGCTCTTCACTTAGAAGAAGCTGAGCCAAGGTCGATCTTTCGTTCTATTCAAGAATCAGTGCAAGTGTAACAGATCGTAAATTGCTAGTTCTAAGTACTAAAGCCTTACTAAGGCAAACGAGCACTTCTGTCCAACAGCGTTGCTGCACCAACCCCGTCGATGGTGTATGGCACCGCCGCCAAATGAGTCATCTTGCACAACCGGTCGACAAATGCCACGACACCCGTGTTGCCCGCCAGATCTATCGGCAGGCCAAACACAAAGTCCAAACTCATGAACAGCCCACAGTCAGTGGAAACCGGTAAGCTGGACAGCGGCGCAGCCGCATTTGGAAAGGGTTTCACCCATTGACTCGTCTTACAA
>NW_020187139.1:9118-9266 GCF_900000015.1 Plasmopara halstedii | reverse complement strand
GACCCCGTCAAAAGTCTCCTGATGTTCGGTGTTCCAACACCATTCCGCATCCTTTTTAAGGCGGTTGTATATTAGCCGGGCCATTTATGCGTAGTTTACGCTGTACTTGTGCAAGTAGTTGGCGAGACCAAGCCACTTACGCAACTCG
>NW_020187139.1:0-9108 GCF_900000015.1 Plasmopara halstedii | reverse complement strand
TGTTATTGTGGGGTATTTTGTTAAATTATGCTCATTCATTCCTAATACAATACATCTTATGTTGTGTAATATTACGGCTGTCCGGTGATAATTTACGTGCTGGGGTATTTTTTTATTTTTTGAAAAGTTGGGATATTTTTTATATATATGGCAAAAGTTGGGGCATTTTTTTTATTCTCTCTTAATAAATATACAATTTCAAAATTAAAATACGACCGTAACACTATTCCATACATTGTTTTCACACAAAAATCGCGGTCGTACCATGCCCTACATCAGTATTTAGTGGCTTCCGCTTATCACGACGTGCATTTACGCAAGCCATGCGCTGAGCATTTCCTGAGTCAGAATGAGACGCGGACAAAGACATGCCGTTCCCTTCAAGGGTGACCGATAACGTTACACTTTGTCTTGCCCCACACTATGCACTGAAAAGGGTTTTGTATTGAAGCAAATACATTATTTATGAGCTTAGAGAATTTGTGTACTGGGAACATAATGTAAAGTAATTTAATAGTAATTACAATCTTGTAGAATTGTATGAATTTCACAAAATACCTGTCTAATTGTGATCATTAAGAGCGACCAAAGCATCGGCTCCAATAAAGATGACGAGTGCGGGAGCACTTTACGCTGCGGAAAGTTGATTCATAGAGTTGGTACTGACATACACAGAGGTGGGGCTCGTACTCTCCATTCAGGATTGAAGCCGAGAGCATCTAAAGTTAATAACTCTTGCAAATTTCTTTTTTTTGTAATTATACATTTAGACATATACTACAATTATAATAGAAATGGTAAGAAAATTATAGCAAAGGGATTACAGTATGCTGTCCCCACATGCAAATGTGACATCTTCTATGAAGTCACAAACATTCTGGTTTAACTCAGGGATTTGTACCGGTAATGAGACCAACGTATCGCTGTCTTTTGAAGTTGGTGGCCACTTCTGCTGTGAACTTTCCACGATTGTTCGAGCTCAAACTTTTCGAAGTTCATACGTTTTACACCCCTGGATTGTGGACAAGTTTAAGCTTGGGTTTGCATTCAATACAATCAATCAGATCTAAAGCAGCCCGAGCTGCTATTAGTAAACCATTTAGAAGCTCTTGGAGTGTTTGAATGTAGATCTAGAAAATATTTTTTTAATCTGGTCGCAAATTTGCCTTCAAGCCCTCAACAAAATCTTTCTGCATCTAAGTCGAGCCGAATATCGCTTTGTCGTCGCACAAGTGTGTGTGCTGTGCTTGAGGGACTGCCCTCTTACACCTGGTAGCAAGTCGTAAAGGTTGCACCAGATGGTGTGGATTACACAAGATGGCGTGACCACACAATGATGTGAGTACACTTAAACAACAAGTCGGGACGGGCCTTAAACAGCCAATGGTTATATTTTATTAAAAAGACCTATAGATTTTGGTATAGGCACCTTTGCCGCAAATAATCCGAGAAGTACAGTTTGTTTTTTTATGGAAGACTTAAACAGCCTTGGGTTGAGGTAATGATTGCTCTTGGAGTAAGTAAATTGCGATACGCTACGCACGTATGGGTTCTAAGTATAGAACGGATGTCACAGACCTTAACAAAAATTCCTCTAAGCGAAAGAGCTATGACAGCCCAGCTGCACTTGGTAACACTTGTAGTCAATCAATCTACACATGATTCATTACGGCTGACCCTCCCTGAGGATGTAGTAGTTATCCTGTTTGGCCCAGGGCATGCAGGACGGGCTTAAAAGCTGATGTCTTTGCTTGGCCCCGAAGGTGTGAGACACATCGCTTCGCAAGGACCTGAAGCGACAAGCGCCTAGAGGCGTTTACAAGCTATGAAAATGCGCTACTAAAGCACCTAGAGAATAAAACGTCGACATCGACTGCGTCCATGACGCCCGTCGACGATGGATGACTCCTCCCGACCAAGGCTGCTCATGGCAAGCGTTAAGTCTTTCGAGGGTAAGAATGGAGAGAATCTCCTGCAGAGGCTGAGATGGCTACAGCTTCTGCCATACGCCAGACCGAGCAACAGCGCGTGGCGCTAGCTATCTTTTAGCTCGAGGGTCGAGCGCTAGAATGGTCACTGACGTGCGGCACTTAGGTTGAAGCGGCATTTCCAACTGGACGCATTTGATCCTGCAGCTTTTACGAGTGTTCTCACCGCCTAACAAGGCATATCGGGTGTGATCGCGTATCCTTGCTGCTCGACAGGGCAAGAAGCAGTTAATGGACTTTGTCCAAGAGTTGCGCACTCTCATTGCCGGTTCGGCAGCCGATCCTCTTCCCGAGGCGGTCACAGTGAACGTCTTTATGAAGGGCCTCCGCACTAGTGTGGTTAGAATGGAAGGCTTCCGTTTGCACTCGTCTTCTTCTGAAGAAGCGGTGATTGTGGAATTGAATGCCGAATTCAGCTTTAAGTCGACATGACTTTGTTGGAATGCACACCCTAGCAGCTCGTCAAGCGGGCCTGAGACAATGGATCTTAGCTATACTGAGGACGAGAGGGCAGAGCTACGAGCTGCCGAGCAGCGTCCGAAAACCCGACGGTGTTTTGTCTGTAGAAAAATCCGTCACCTTTGGATTGGTTGTCCCATGTGCAAGGCGCGTTAAGGCTGATCGACTCGACGTCCCGCTTCTCACTAGTATTCTGGTTTGTCGCGGGGAAACTACAACGGCCAGTAGGCGCGGGGACGCCTACTGGGGAAGAACTGATTTCTGTTGAGCCTCAAGGAGGTAGAGGTCAGCAGGTCCCAAACCCGAAGAGCTCCGTTCTCTTGAACACGGAACGTATATGCAAGCCGGGTCTGCTGGTCGTGACAGCGACCGTGAAGGGCTTTGATAAATTCTGATCGATTCTTGCGCGTCGGGCAATTATGCTCGACGCTTTGCGATCAAAGGAAGTCAGGTGTATGCTGAAGCGCTGAAGGCGCGGTTGGGTGACATTGTCACTGTTCGCATAGCGACGAAGACTTGTGTATTTGTGCCAAGGGTCCCTGTGGGCCTTCGTGTCAAATGAAATGTCTTGGCTTTGATAGTGTGGATCGCTGCTTAGTCTTTGACTTGGAATCAAGGTATGACCTCATCCTTGGTATGGCGTGGATGGAACACCTTGAGCCATGGGTTGATTGAAGATCGAAGACCTTGGGTGCTACGCGCACGTCTCCTAGTGAAGCTTCGGTGAGTCATGAATCCACCCCTGCTTGAAAGCAAAAGCGCTATTGGCGCGAGCACTGGACCAAGACGGTCAACGTGCTAGAGATCGGAGTATCCGAATTGGTAAACACCGAAGGTGTATCAAGCAGGAGTCCCGTGGGCTGACGTGGACTGGCACCTAACCCCCTGAGCGCATCGGAGCAGTCGCTGCATGCCATGCGTGGTATGGTCGGCCAACGGCCGAGGCATCGAGAGCGAGCCCCCAGGGATGCACATGGAGTTGCACGTAATCCTTTGAGCACTGCTCACGTCTAGAAGCAGTCGCTGCATGCTACAAGTGGCACGGTCGGACGAGGTCCGATGCATCTTAGGCAAGTCCCTACAGATGGGTATGGAGTGGCGCGTTATCCACTGGACAGAGACTGCAAAGCTTGCAGCTCTTCATCGAATTATGTTAATAACATCAAGGCCCCGATCAAGCAAGGAGTGGGGATACTGGACACCGCTGAGGGTGTATTCCCACTGGTCTCGACGAAACGATAAATCTCTAAAGAGAGAGAGAAGGCGAAACCTGCAAGACGACCCTGACCCAGAGTGTGTCTACCGTAGACTATAGCTCACAGCTATATACCGTTGTCAGCGGTATGACGGGAGAGGAAGACGGCGACGTTAGCTTGAGGCTATTCCCGCGGTAGCTGCTCTTTTTGAGGTGGACGAAATGTCCTTTGAAGGGTTTGGTGGTGCCTTGAAGGCAGCCAATTTAGCCGAGTTGTCATTATACGACTGGACGAGGATATCAACTCGTCGTCACTTCTGGATGAAGCTGTCCTGGAGAACACCAAGAGGGAGCTGAGCGCACGAAGTGGATCTTCAATCCTGACGAATCCCTAAAATTTGTACAATTCTTTGGTGAAGGAATTTTAAGATGTCGTCTCCAAAGACCTGTCGTCGGTCCTGCCTCCGGAACGAGGTATCCGTCATGAAATTGACCTGGTTTCGGACACCAAATACTGCGAAGCACGCCAAAGGCCCCTGCCCAAGAAGTAGTGTGACGATATTGACACCTTTTGCCGTGCGAAGCACGAGGCAGGATTCATTCGACAACCACGTTTTGTGTCCAGAAGCCAAACGGAAAGTGGCGTATCGGTCACGCTTATAATAAGCTAAATGCCGCTACCATTCCAGTACAAACGACAATTCCTAAAATAGATTTCTCCAGAACAAAATGGTTGGCTGTACAAAGTACAGCGCAATCGACTGGGTCGAAGGTTATTACCCGTTTCTCATGAGAATGAGAGTGATATCCCGCTGACTGTGCTGAGTTCTCCGAGCGGGATGCTCTGGAAGTGGCTGGTGATGCTCCAAGGACTGTCAAATGCACCCGCAACATATTATCGTCTTGTGACGTAACTGTTTAGCCCCCATCGGACGAATGCACAGACATATTTCAGCGACATCTTCGTCCACAGTCATGCGGGTCACGAGAGGACAGATGAGAAAAACCACATCATCTATTTCATCGCTGTGCTCAAGTGCATGCGCACGAATAAGCGGTATGCTAATGCAGATAAGTGCATCTTCGGCGCTTCAAAAATCCCCATTCTAGGGTTTTTCATTGGGAAGTGTGGCGTTCGAGCGGATGCCGCTAAAATCAAGGCCATTGTAACTGCCAAGGAGCCAAAAGGACTTGCGCAGGTGGCTTGGCCCTGCCAACTACTTGCACAAGTACGGCACAAAATATGCGGAAGAGGCACGGCTAATGTCGAATAGTCTTAAGAAGGATACGGAATGGTGATGGGACGCCGAGCATCGTGAGGCTTTTGACAGGGTCAAAGACAGCCTCCTTCATGTAACAATACTGGCGTTATTCTACCCTTACCGTCCTTTAGTATCGTATGAGACGCTTCGGACTTTGCCATCGGCTGTGCACAGACACCGAGGGGCGAGACTAGGTGATCGCGTTCGAATCGCGTCAGCTCAAGGCTGCAGAGAAGATCTACATAGTTCACGGCAAGCAAATACTAGCATGAAGTATGCAGTTGTCAAGTTCAGAATTCACCTGCTCGGCTTCAAGCCAATCGTGATCTACACAGATCATGCGTCACTATGCCCTGCGGCTCGGCCGCCTCACGATGTTCAGATGGCTCTTCTTCTTTGCAGATTAAAATTTCGAGATGGAGTATAAGCCAGGGAAGCAAAATGTTTTGGCTGATGATTTGTCACACAGACCAGATTATGATCTTACTCATGTCACGACGTTGACGTTGTCCGTGACGGATTTGATCCACGCCGCGTACGCGGCCGACTGCGTTCACGGTTGCACCGATATTCGTTAAATAATGAATTGCTGTTTGCGCCAACTCGAAGGATACACCACAAATTGTGTTTCCTCACGACGAAGATTTGAAAACCTGCTCCCCTATGAAGCCCACGCCACCCCACTCTGTAGTCATTCCAATCGTGAGAAGACGTTCAACTCTGTGAGTTGTAAACCGGTGGCACAAGCTGTACGAATGAACGAGCACCTATGCGCGCTCGTGTGAGACGTATCAAAGACTGACACCCTCTCCAAATGCGGAGGCGCCGCTGGCCAGTTTCCCGGTACCCTCCGGGTATTGGCAGCCCATGAGTATGGACTTGGTTCGGCGGGCAACAAAGGTGTGGTGATCTCTGTGGACCGTTTGAGCAAGATGGCTCATCTTGCGGTAGTGCAGGCAACTATCGACGGTGTGGCATGTCGTTCGACAACATGGACCCCAGGAGCCAATTGTCTCTGATAGAGACCCACGCTTCACCGAGAAGTTTTGGTCTTCAACCCTCAGGGTGATGAGCACCAAGTTGACGATGTCAACAGCGGCCCATTCGCAGACCGAAGGTCAAACTGAGCGCGTGAATCGCGTCGTTGAAGGCGTCCTTCGTAGCGTCTGGACTGAGACGCCGAAGCGCAGGAGCGCCACTCGTTCGCGTAAATCGATGGCTCGTTGGAAGTGAGCAACACGCATTGTGGTGTATAAACCGATTGAAGCCTTCCATAGTATGTGCGTGTATACGGACGTGCAATTTTCGTTACAGAAAACACCCGGTATGTACACGGGGGGAATTCTGGATGTAAGCTGCCACTTGTGGAGTTTGCTCTGAACAATGCGATGCATGCGTCTACCGGCTACACGTCATTCTACGTCAGTGGGCTCGTTCATCCTCGAAACCCGCTGACGCCGCCATCCTATGGTACAGGGCTTGGTGGGGGATAGTCTAACGACTAGCTGATGTCAGCCCTCTCACTGTGTGTAAAGACATCGATGATTTCCTGTCTACCAGACTGAGTGTCTTACGACACATCCGCGATGCGACGGCTGGAAGCCAAGACATGCAGAAAGAATATGCAGACGGAAGAGGTAGAGTAAATGTTAAAACTTTGAGGTCGGAGACCTGGTTATATTAATTGCAAAGAAACATTTCTACCCATGCAATTTCAGCTGTCTCTGAGACGAAGCCCCGTCCAAGGTTTAGCGGACCTTTCAAGGTTGTGGCCAAGCGTGGGCTTGCGTATACGCTCAGCCTTCCAAAACGGATGCGCACTCACCTGGTGTTTTATATGGAATTGTTTGAGCCGTTCCGGGATCCGGCGAAAGAGAACGAGGAAGCGTTGGCGCCGAAGCGGCGACAGTCGCTCGGTTACCAAGATGCTGGACCAGCAACTGGTTTTGAGTACGGGGTGCAAAGATTATCATGCCCAATGGCCCCAAGCGCTTCACTTTCTCACGAAGGGACACATTCGTCTTCTCCGCGGCTAGAAGCTTGTTTGACAGAGCGCGATAGTCTTCAACGTGAGGCAGCCGGTACACAACATGCATAAAGCTCTAGAGGTCTTCTGCTCAGCGTTATGCAACCTCAGCATGATGCTTAGCGGCTTCCGATTATGACGTACCTCGTTCTCAAGAGCTCGAAGCGCATCGCGAGTCACCGTCGGCGATCGACCCAGTCGTCGCCTTCCAACGCCTACTCTTTTCGACGAGAATGGTGGTGATCACTATCAGATGGATCGTTTTGTGGGTCGACGTCGTCCCCAGGGTTACACTCAGTATCTTGTGAAGCGGCGGGATACCCCGACTCCGAGAGCTCGTTGGAGTTTGAGTGCCGCTTCGGCAAGACTACCCAGACTTCGTGAACGCTTTTGAATTCCCAGACGTCGTGAACGCTTTTGAATTGAGGGATCATGACGTTCCACGTCGTCGTACGCCCCGCGCTCCTTTGCAATAGCCAGGGAAGCAGAAGGGGCATGAGCTAAGCTCAAGATATGGCCCTGAGATGTGCGGTCGCAGAATCACGATCACAGAGGTCCCGGAAGCAAGAGGGACCTCGCAGGGCGACAATCAGAAGGAAGTCGGCGACGCGCCTTGAGTTAGGCAAGCTCCAACCGAATATCGTTCCATACGCGCGTCCACCTCCCTGTGGCTCAACTGTAAGTTGTACAGCGAGGAAAGATTTCGGTGGTGCTGCACCCATCGCTCTAAGAGCTCTTCGTCATTTCAAGCGATTTTGCTAGGCGCGAGTACCACAGGCATCTTCCGCATCGCGGGTATAGCAGCACCTCCTCTTCGAGCACGAAGTCGAGTGCGGTACGTATACATCGGGATTCATTGAAGCGCCAAGAAGCGAGCTTGGAGAGCTTTTTGCTCGTTAATCCCGGCTTGTGTAGTGACCGGGGGCCCAATCACGTAGATGCCCAACGATCGAGTGATCGCGCACTTCGATTCTGTAGCAGGATCCGCCGAGCGGAAGCCGTATTCCACACAAGATTCAAGGACCAACCATGGATACGCGCGCATGAAAGCCACCGACTGACCAGCGGACGAGAAGCGAACACCAGTCGCAGATTGCATTTCGCTGCTGCTTATGCGCCTCGTCGAGGTGATTGGTGCTGACACCATTTCCTCCGGAAGTTGAGAGTTCGGAGAACGGACATGACGTCCGCAAAGCTCGAGCAGGGCTCTGCGCAGCTGGGTACCTCACCCTCTTCTTCTTCCCTACGCTTTCCTTGATGCCGCGGACGTGCTATCCGGAGTTGTACGCGTCTAAGAGACGAAGAAGGGCTCTACCCGGGGACGTTCTCGGAACAACCAAGGCTGGGTGTTATCCGAGTCCTCGACACAGAGTCCATTTAGCAGACAAATAGAAGAAGGTCCTGGTGATATTATGATATCTTAGACACGCGAGCCTCGTTCGAGGCGACAGTTAAATGTGAAATGTAGGTGATGGGGGGAGTGTGACGGAGTCACACAAGAACGTGTGATCACACAACGTTGTGGCTACACTCAAAGAACAACATCCCGGATGTAGAGCCAGACCATCATCGTCATGTCAATACGTGGCTGGAACAGCCCGTAGTCATACGTTTAATTAAGTTTTGGTATATAGATAAAAAACCTATATATTTGATATGAAAGCAAATATTATCGAGAAATACAGTTTACGTTTCAAACGAAAGAATTAATTAGCCTTAAGTTAAGGTTGTAGTTACTCTTGAAGTAAGCGGATTGCGATTCGCTACACTGGTACTGGCTCTAAGTACAGAACGAACGTCACTGATCTTAAATAAGCTTCGTTTAGGCAGAAGAGCTACGGCAGCCCCGCAGCACAAGCCCTTCGAGCGGCTGAATCAACGACGCAAAATTTTAGCTTGACGACGCGGCACTTTCTAGTCTACGCCATACTTCTGTTTATATCCTAGCGATATGGAGGGAGTTTAGTTACCTCTTGAGGTATCAGTACCGCAAACTGAGGTGCGACAATGAGGAGATTTTGATTTGAATTATTTGGTCGGGCGGCATTCGAGCGGATGTAAAAAGTCATCAAAGAAGCTGTCGTCGTAAGCTTACTTCGGTGGTCTTTTCCGAATGATCGAAATCTGTCACAGACGACGTTACAGTTGTAACATGAGCAAGCTCATAGTCTGGTCTGC
>NW_020187138.1:0-2316 GCF_900000015.1 Plasmopara halstedii | reverse complement strand
TCCAGAGCTCGGCTTTGGGGTCCCGCTTTGAACTACGGTTTCTACAGGTTCAGAATAAACTTTGTCGACTCTGGAAGGACGAGAAATCTCGTGAGATGGCTCACGAATACTTGTTGCGCTCTGTTGAAGTGGCAGGTTCTGCTCTCGGGATACTTGATGGTGAGTACTATTCTCGCCTTCAAGCGTTGGGATCAGTGAAGGGGCAATCCTTCGATGTCCCTCAACGCTGCGCGCCGAGAAGAATCTCCAGGATAAAAGTTAGTAGCTATTCGTGGACAAATTGAAAACTTTGTGGTTAGCGCGATCATCTACCAAAGGTAGAGTAAGATTGGCGAATCCACTAGGAAGATACGACTTTAGCGTACCCGCATAAAATGTAGGATGTAGGCGCATGCGTGTAGAGATGGCTAATGTATACGCGTCGCCAATACATTTCAACACCTTGGACGGTCCAATGAATCTTGCTAAAAGTTTCCTGCTTCCCAAGTTGGACGCTGCATGTTCAGGCAGATTTGTCGTGGTAAGTAGTACAAGGTCATTGATCATATATACCTTCTTGTTTTTCCTTCCGCTATTCTTTTTGCAGGTCCTGAGCTTTCGCAATTGCGTCTCGAACAAACCAAACAACGGCTAGTCTCTTCTCAATAAAGTCATCGTTATGCTATTTCTCACGACTTGTCATGTCGTCTAGAGGTCTCATTAATTCAAAATTTGCTTTAAACTCTGTGACAGCATTTAGGTCAGGCTGTAGCTCTACAGCCGTAGTTCTCCCCCACTTAAGGTAAACTTCGCCCATTATGGAAGCAGGTACTCCAGGATGAATACCATAGTTCACATAGCATGGCAAATGTCCTGTCGAGACATGCGTGAAGTTGTTCAACAAGAGGAAGAAATCGACACCACTCTTAAGCGACGTAGCGTAACTATGCAGTACGTCTTCCAGGACTCGATTCACAGGCTCTGTTTGGCCGTTCGTTTAAGGGTGTGCCGCTGTTTGACATGGACAATTTGGTGCTCAATAGTCCAATCAGTGCACGCCAAAATTACGACGTAAAACGATGTCACGGTCAGACACGATCTCAACAGGAAAGCCATGAAGACGGAAATAACGTCAACAATGACCTTAGCTGTCTTCTCGGTAGAGTTCTTGTCAGAAACAGGCGCAAGATGAACGATCTTGCTGAATCGGTCCACAAACATAAGGATGCCACTGTGTACGTGTGAGTCACGCGGGATTCCGAAGATGAAGTCTATACTCACGGACTTACAGCTGTCAGTTGATACTTCCAGGGACCGAAGTGGGGTCTGAGTGGAACCCGATGGTTTCCCTCTCTCGCAGATCTCACCAGTTCTTGCGCACCCAATTATACATGTGGCCGATAATAATCCCTGGATAGACTGAGAAACGTTTTATCACGTCTGAGATGGCCACCCGAAGGGCTGTCATGGTACTCATATAAAATACGATGACGCAAACCTTTTCGTCATTTGGAACAACAACTCATGCCGAATAGTGCAACAATCTTTTTGTGTACTCCAACACGGTGAGCACGCGATCTCGTGCGAGAAGAAAACCTTGCAGAGCTTTGTCGGAAGGTTAATTGAAATACTTCAACAAGTCGTGACATGTCTCATCATACTTGTACCCTTCGACAATTTCTTCGCGCACTGTAGTCGTTACTTGTACTCTGATCGTCCGAACATCTTCGCATTGTCGACATGACTCGTGTATGTTTTCGCTCCTGGACTTTGGGTCATAGTACGGACGTCTTAACAAAGATGTTCGTCATGCCTGGCTTGTAGTGTACAACAAAGTTATACACCGCAAAGAAGGAATGGAAAATCATCAAAGCATTCTTTGCGATAAATGAGGAGTCGTGACTGCCGTACGCAGTGAGGCATTATCTGGGTAGATAGCAAAGCGCTCCTCTCCAAGCAAGTAGACACGAAACGTAAGATAAGCATACCTCATTGCTAGAAGCTCTTTGTCATAAACTGGATAGGTCCGTTCCGCAGGCCGGTATCGTCGCGACTGATACGAAACAGCTCGCTTTTGGCCCTCATCATCGTTTTGCATCAACGCATAGCCGATGGCATAATCACTTGCATCGCAGACCACAAGAAAAGTATTATCGTGGTTTGCAGTCGCAAGAAGAGGAGGTTTTCTCCAACTCTTCTTCACTTCGGCAAATACCGCCATATTTTTGTAGGCAGAAAACCGTTCTGCACGCGACAGACCTAGATTCGGATGCATCAGTGTCATATGTACTGGACAATCGTCGTGGTGATCTTTTGACCATTCCCACTCAACGTTTA
>NW_020187137.1:0-391 GCF_900000015.1 Plasmopara halstedii | reverse complement strand
TACGTGACGAGCAATTGAATGCAATAATAATTGCCACTGCGTTAATATGATGCGTCTGGTTAAATCAGATTTGATGTTGCCGTCTGGAAGCGCTAAAATGCTTCTTTGACTTAATGTCTCAGCTGTTGATTACGTGACGAGCAAATGAATGCACTCATCCTTGCCGCTGCGTTAATCTCATGCGTCTGATCTAATCAGATTTCATATTGCACGTCTAAAAGCGCTAAAACGCATTTGATTTGATATGTGAGTTGTTGATTACATGATAAGCAATTGGATGCAATATTCATTGTCGCTGCGACATTCTAATGCGTCTGATTTAATCAGATTTGTTGTTGCACGTCTGGAAGCGCTAAAACACATTTGATTTGATATCTCAATTGTTGATTAC
>NW_020187136.1:0-572 GCF_900000015.1 Plasmopara halstedii | reverse complement strand
ACGATGATTTCACTAATTTAATTGACGAAAATCAACCGTCAGAAAATTTAGTGCCGGTGTATGTCTGGTTTCGAGAAACACCGCGCCTGACCGAAATTGCAGACAAGAAACTAGCGGAAATCGTCCGGGACTCACAACAAACAGAAGAAATGTTTCAATCACTTTTTATATCTGGTGTGAACCCAGAGACTCTTTTTCAAATTCTGGACATTCAAAGCGGTAAGGACTTTCCACTCGTCGACGAAGTCTTTAGGCGATGGTTCGAGTACGTCATATTTTACAGAAGCGCCTCTAAGGAACAAGCCGCATATGGTATCAACACGCTGTATCATTTTTTAGTGAAAAAAGTAAACGGGGAGGATGCGATGGTGATGTTGCTTCAGAGCCTTTGTCAAGACAAAAACAAAAAATTGAAAAGTATCACTACAGAAATGTACAGATACATAATCTTAAACCCATTAACCAATCGTATGGTCTTCCAAGCAATGGCAGGACAGTCTCCGCATTTATTATTCAGAATTCTGGACCTTGAAAACGAGGTCGTTTTGGAGGAGTCAAACAAGTCCCTGTTT
>NW_020187135.1:0-455 GCF_900000015.1 Plasmopara halstedii | reverse complement strand
AAGTCCATGTAATTCGGTTGTTACGACAGATGCCGCTATGAATTCAGACTCTGCCGTTCATTACGACACTGACGCCTGTTTTCGGCATATCCATCCGACGTTACACCTGCTACAAATATCACTCCTCCAATGATGGATTTGCGGTCTTTAGTGTCAGTAGCGAAGTCTGCATCGCTGTAGCCGGTGATAAAACCATCAGGTAAGTCTTCAATTCGCTCTTGATTTCTCATTTTTAACTTCAAACATTTTGTTCCCTTTAAATATCGTAAAATTCTTTTACCAAGTTGTAAGTCTTGTTCTCTTGGATCCTGGGTTCTTCTCGTCATCTTGTGAATGGCAAATGACATGTCTGGACGCGTGCAACGCGAAATCCACAACAAACTCCCCGCTAGTGATATGAAATTCTTTGGATCGTGCAATTTAGGGCTGGATTCGTCACATAAATGCCCAGAATC
>NW_020187134.1:0-310 GCF_900000015.1 Plasmopara halstedii | reverse complement strand
CAAGCTCATAGTCTGGTCTGCGTGACAACGAATCAGCCAAAGCATTCTGCTTTCCCGGCTCATACATCACCTCGAAGTTATATTTTGCAAAGAAGGATAGTTATCTAGCCATCCTCTGCGAGAGGTGGGGCGACTAAGTCGCAGTGTGTAGTGACGCATGATCTGTATTAATCACAAACAGCTTGGGGCCGAGCAGGTGGACCCTGAACTTGATAAGTGCATACTTCATCGCAAGTAGCTCTTTGTCATGAACTGGGTAGTTCTTCTCTGCAGCTTTGAGCTGTAGAGATTCGAACGCGATCACCCGATC
>NW_020187133.1:0-655 GCF_900000015.1 Plasmopara halstedii | reverse complement strand
TTTTTTTAGGATTTCAGCGAGGCTGAGATTTAATATATCAGGAGTCTCTTCATCGGGACCAACAGATATGTCAGTTTGACCCGATGAATTTGTATTAATTGGAACAGTTAGTCCAGCTGGAATATCGCTTGCCCATGAAGCACCTTCATACATTATCCTCTTGGTTTTAGCTTGTTGAACACGTCGTTGCGAACGTTCAAGTAGCTCCTGACGCTTCTGCTCACGCTGAGCGAGTGAAGTGAAATTAGGGAACATAGTGGCTATTAGAACGAAGTTCGAAGGATCACAGTTATCTAAGCTCTGCTCTATATCATGTGAATGATAAAAAAATGAGTGCTCATTATTTACCAATAGCTAGGCATTACAGAATCGTGTCGAAACGATGCATATGAATGGCATATATGATTACGCTCGTTTAAGAGATTTAAATATCGATCCTTGACAGAATTAAATGGAACACCAAATATCATTTCTAATTCACGTTCGTATATGTGGTTTGAAACCGTTTTACGAAAATTTGATACTGCATCGAGATGTTGCAACTCAATTTTAATACGGCTTACCTCCTGAATGACCCAAAGCTTCCGCCGTAGCTTAGCAAGTTCTATATCTTTATCTATGCAATTCTTACACATCCCTATATATCAAGTCATAA
>NW_020187132.1:0-813 GCF_900000015.1 Plasmopara halstedii | reverse complement strand
GTGCAGCCCTAGACACGGTCTTGGCTCAGAGTATACTAGCGAAGGAGCACCGTCTAATTGGCAGCGATGATTCCGGTATTACCGGACAGGGAGGGATTCTTGCTATTGCGAATGGATTTTGATTGTTCTCAAGTTATGCAATGGAAACATAGAGAAGTGGCGACTGCACATGAAGAATGCAGTGTAGCTTCGGAAAATGGCAACGAGATTGTTATAAGGGGACTGACAAAAGGAGAAGAGACTCAAGCCTGATTTACGGTCTTGAACACTCGAGCGTGGAATTTTGGAGCCCGTTGTTGGCCAGTGGTTGCAGACAATCGAGTGCCTCGTTTTCCATTTCAGATTGTTACGCAAGAACAAATTATACTCAATTGCAGTGCTGCCCTGGATGTAGAACGAGCAGATTGGATTCGTCACCTTCGATATGGAGCAGAACAAGCTGCAGCATTGGAAAAGATTGAGGACCAATTGCTGGAAATTAAAGTGCCCTTATCTCCTGGACATCAAAATTTTTTAGAAAGGCAAAAGCAAGAAGTAAGTGATCCTGGGGTCGTCGTATCACCTCAAGCAGTTGTCGCCCAACTCCAAGCCGAATCACGAGGTCCTGATGACTGGATATCTGTCTCTTCATCTAAACACTTTTTACTTTTTTCTGAATTAGATGGAAATACTCAAACGCCGCACGACTTTTTCGTTGTTTTGGAGATTCGAGCAATTGTTGCTATTTATAAAGATGAAACCTCGTTTGTTCACCAGCTCGCGCCAATTTGTAAAGCACAAGCAGTTGAGTTGCCTGACAAAGTGGCATCTGTT
>NW_020187131.1:45224-45337 GCF_900000015.1 Plasmopara halstedii | reverse complement strand
CCACCATCGAAGCTCCCTTGGAGTCGTCTTGTACTTCGACGACTCCCAAGTATTCCTTAGATACTTCGGTACCCCGGCGGCTCTTGCGGGCGCCCCAGGTACTGACAGAGGTA
>NW_020187131.1:44894-45214 GCF_900000015.1 Plasmopara halstedii | reverse complement strand
AGTCGCTGCATGTCATGCGTGACATGGTCGGCCAAGGGCCGAGGCATCGAAGGCGAGGCCCCCGTGATGCACGTGAAGTGGCACGTAAACCACTGATCATTGCTCTCATTGCGAAGCAGTCGCTGCATGCCATTAATGACGTGGTCGGACAGAGTTCGAGGCATCTTGGGCGCGGCCCTTCGGATGCGCGTGGAGCTGCACGTAATCCACTGGACGAAGCCTGCGGGGCTAGCAGCTCTTCGTCGGATGTTGTAGATAGCATCGGAGCTCCAAAGGAGCAGACATTGAGGGTGTCATCGAACGACGTAAATTGCGTGTTT
>NW_020187131.1:43086-44884 GCF_900000015.1 Plasmopara halstedii | reverse complement strand
TGTACGACCGGACGAGAAGATAAACTCGTCATCGCTTCTGGATGAAGCTGTCTTGGAGAACACCAAGAGAGTGCTGAACGCACGAAGTGGATCGTCGATCCTACGGAACTCCTTGGTTCCGTACTATCCTTTGGTAAAGAAATTTCAAGACGTCGCCTCCAAAGACCAGCCTTCAGGCTTACCTCCGTGCGTCATGAGATCGACCTAGTTTCGGGAACCAAATACTGCGTAACACGCCAATGCCCCCTGCCCAGAGAGCAGTGCGACGTCATTGACGCCTTTTTTCGTGCGAAGCACGACGCAGGGATGGTACGTGAGAGCAAGTCTCCTCATTGGACACCCACGGTTTGTGTTCGGAAGCCGAACGGCAAGAGGCGTATCGTTCATGCTTACAATAAGCTTAACGCTGCCACCATTCCGACACAGACGTCGATTTCTAGAAAGGATGTTCTTCAGAATAAGATTGTGGGGTGTATGAAGCACAGTGCACTCGACTTGGTAGATGGGTATTACCAATTGCTCATGAGAGCGAGTGACATTCCGCTGACTGCGGTGAGCACTCCGATCGGCTTGCTCTGGAAGTGGCAGGTGTTGCTCCAAGGGCTGTCCAACGCACCAGCAACATTTAATCGTCTTATGACGCAGTTGTTCAGGCCCCACAGGGCGTATGTACAGACATACTTTGACTACATTTTCGTTCACAGTCGTGCGGAGCACGGGAGGACGGATGAGGAGAACCACATCGTCCATTTAAGAGCGGTGTCCGAGTGCATGCGCACGAACAAACTGTACGCCAATACAGACAAGTACACCTTTGGCGCGAGAGAGATTCCCATTTGAGGGTACTTCATTGGGAAGGGTGACCTTCGAGCGGATCCCGCTAAGGTCAAGGCCGTTGTAGACTGGCCTGTTGCAAAAAACCAGAAGGACTTGCGTAAATGGCTTGATCTCGCCAACCACTTGCACAAGTACAGCGTAAATTACGCAGGAATGGCCCGGCCATTATCCAGCCTCCTCAAAAGGGTTGCGGAATGGTGTTGGAACACCGAACATCAGGATGCTTTTGACGCGGTCAAAGACAGCCTCCTGTATGCACCCATTATGGCGCAAAAACTACTTGCGATGAAGTATGCACTCGTCAAGTTCAGGGTCCACCTGCTCGCCTTCAAGCCGTTTGTGATCTAAACAGTTCATGCTTCACTACGCACTGCGACTCAGTCGCCCCACCTCTCGCAGAGGATGGCTAGATGGCTAACCTTCTTAGCGAAATATAACTTCGAGGTGAAGTAAATGCCGGGAAAGCAGAATGCTTCGGCTGATGCGTCGTCGCGCAGACCAGACTATGAGCTTGCTTATGTGACAACTGTAACGTCGTCTGTGACAGATTTGATCCGCAACGCGTATGCGGGTAATGGGATATGTGAAGCGCTGCTACAGGCTCTCGAAAGCAAGGAGTTTGGAGACTCGGACAAGAAATTGTCACCAAGACTGCGTGCACGATTGCACCGATAATCGTTGAATAACGGGTTGCTGTATTATAGGACCGATTCAACGAGTACACCACGAATTGTGGTTCCTCATGATGAGAGTTTGAAATATTGCATTCTCTATGAGGCTCACGACACGTCACAGTGATCATCTCTGTCGTGAGAAAACGTACAACTCTGTGAGTCACCACCAAGCCCCAGGCTGTACAAATGGACGAGCACCTACGTGCGCACGTGTGAGACGTGTCAACGGGTAAAACCCTCTTCAAATGCGGCTGCGCCGCTGGTCAGCTTACCGGTACCCATTCGGT
>NW_020187131.1:42604-43076 GCF_900000015.1 Plasmopara halstedii | reverse complement strand
TCAGATTAGCCATATGTACATTTATGATAACGGGCACAACTAGGGTGTCACCATGCTAGTCTTCTCCATTTTTTACGGATGACCTCACTGTACGTCCCATCGTCCTTTTTATCCTTTGAATACCAGATTGTACACCATTTTTGAATATAAATTTGGTATAAATATAGCAACGTAAAAGACGATCGATATCAACACGCTTAAGCATGCCGTCATCGACTATCAAACAGTACGTCTTGTAGGTCCCGTAACACACTTAAGAATCTTTCCGTTTATCGATTCCACCGCGTCATTGGCCCAGGGCTATAGGCGGTAGTGAAGACACGATATGCAGTTGAGGTGTTCAATTTGAACTCAAAATCATCTTTTGGAATGCGTAACCTGGTCCTGCAAACTACAAGCCTGAGCCAGTCAAACAACTTGGGCTATCAGCTACCAGCATCCACATTATAAAACAACCGATTTAAATTGATTC
>NW_020187131.1:41979-42594 GCF_900000015.1 Plasmopara halstedii | reverse complement strand
TCAGCATGAGATATTTTTGTTTGCAACTTCGCTTCGTTGTATTCATACCGGGAATCCGTGAAATCTTCCCTAAATAGAATAAATGTAGTAAAGCTCGACGACAGGCGAAAGGTTAGTACTGGTCAGGCAGCTAAGGCTTAGTAAGGAAGTTATCATCATTTATTCGCATGTTGAGTTTATTTATTCTTAAGATTTCTTACATGAAGCTCCAGACGGACAAGTTAGAATAAACTAAACCACTTGAAGGCTTTGCTAACTTTCTTCAAAAATATTTGTCAATGAATACCAAAGAGGGGCCACAACAATTTCCAAAATCTAAATAAGGCCAACGCTTATAAAATAGAAAGTTAAGTCGTTAAAATACTCTCTTGCCGTGTTTAATTTGTTGTTACGGATCACGAAAATCCTTTGTTGTTGCTTGAAGAGATTAAGCCATGAATGACAAATCCTTATATCCAGCATTCGCATATACCGTAAGAGTTGACCAAAAGTGTGGGTGCATTTATCGTCGATTTGATATTGACGGTGAGAAGCTAACGAAAACGATGGACCTTCTTCGACCACCGATCAGCAAAATAACATGAATAATCTGATCCTTATTTTCTTTGTAGTTCA
>NW_020187131.1:22710-41900 GCF_900000015.1 Plasmopara halstedii | reverse complement strand
GGTCAGAGTGATGGTCGCTTCTTGATCTCCGCAACGAAAAATTGTCTGTGAAAAAAAAATGATATGCTCCGGAAGCTCTTTGTCTCAATAGTGGTTTTAGGGTATTTCGCTGAAAATTGACATGAAAATTTGAGAATTAGGTCATGGCTACATATTTTTGGCCAGCACTGCAAGGTGGAAATTTTAGCAAAACAAATACACATGCTGACCTCTAGATCGGTGAGTATCTATTGAAGTAAACTGCTTGCTCATTTGAATCCAAAACATTTCTCGAGCAGTTTAATCAGTAGGCCATTCTTCGTCAGCACTCTATCATTTGATGGTTCGCACATAGCTCTGGACATAAGTAGTTGTCAGGGTCTGTTTCTAGTGCGTTGTACTTTGAAAAATAGCTTTGTTCTACGCGCCCTGTTTACAATTACAAACTATAGGTTATCGAAAGAGGGTGCACCCGCAGCTTGGCAGATGTTCAACAAGCATGGCATGGACATCTCGCGGGGCTGGCAATCATAGTCATTGCCGCCCGCTTTGCGCTTGAGACAAATTGCAGGCCGGAGAGCTGCATGTCTCAGTCTTGAAAGAATCAGAATTCTTTAACGTAAGAGACTTTCTAGAGATTGGCAAGAATCCGCAACTACCCGTTTAGGAGCTCAACGACCACAAGGATGTGGATGATATCATCGTACGTACTGCTCGTATTTCTTTAACTCTGCGTCGAAAGCGCCATTTTTGCTAAAGACGTAGGCGGTCTGCACTATTGATCATGCCAAATTATAACACCACGCAGTTTTTTTTCGTTGCATATACACCTGCCGGGTGCATGAGTCAACATGGTCTCACTTAAAGGCAACACACGTCTTAGTAGCCATTGTGTTGGTCTGCCACTGTCGTCTGTATCACAACGTCAGTCACTCAAGGCGCGCGTGCACGAGCCGAATTCTTTATTTTGGTCGCTGGCTGTCCATTATTTGTGAGATTTGACCAGGTGCACGATTGGTATTGGCCTGATGTTGTGCAATTGCCATGATAATATTATTGCGTATACAAAAAAATTTCACCACTTCATTTTTACCGCATTGAGCTAAGCAATCGAACTAGACTCCGGTTCGTCATCCGATGAAAACTGCCCACTTTCTTCGACAAGTTGAACATCTTGATGCAGTTCTTCCCAGTAACGTTCATAAGCCTGGTCTGCACTGAATTTTTTTTTAGCAGCAGCATCATCATCGTTATAGGCAGAAGATCGAGTTGAGGCTTGTCGATAAAGGTTGCTGGCAGGTTCCTCTACTTCCAGCAAACCAAAATCGTCATTAGGTGAAAGCTTGATCTGTTGCAGCATTTGATCACTTGCCGTATCAGCGCTCAACTCTTGTTGAGCTCGAAGGATCAGTTGCATGCAATCCAGCTGGCCAAAGGCTGCAGCAATTTGAGCGGGAGTCTCCCAGTCGCTATTGGTCAGTGTTGAATCTGCACCAAGCGACAGCAACTTCTGCGTCACAGCTAAACGGCCAGAAAACGCCGCCCAGTGTAGCGGCGTGTCGCCTCTTTCGTCCGCTACATTTACAATTGCTCCGCGTTGTATCAAATGAGAAATTTGCGATAGCGCAGCAGGTGATTCGACCGCATAGTGTAGCGGCGATCGATGCAAGTAATCGTACGTATTGACATCGGTATCACCGTCAATAGTCAGCAGGTGCGCTGTCATGGCTACATTATGCGTTCGAACAGCAAGGTGCAACGCCGTTCGACCGTCTGAATTTCTCTGAGCTTGTAGCATGCGGTTCCAATCGCGATGAGCTTCTATATGGACCATTAGTTGCTTCGCGCATTCGACAAATCCCTTCTCAACAAGATAATGCAAAGGAAAACGCCCGGTTTTATCCGGAGTGTGGAGTGATTGAGCCGTTAATACCGACAGTGAAATCGTGTTTGCTGTCGGCAGATTCGCTGCAATCGAGTCTTTAAGCATAAGTTGATGCAAGAATCCACAGATTTCAACTTGGTCGTTCTCGCAGGCTTGATGCAGCAAGTTTTGGCCGCTTTTGTTGGTAACGTGTACATTAGCTCCGTTTCGTAGCAGTTTTTGCATCAAACCGAGATGCCCATGTGACGCATATAACATCAATGGTGTATCACCGTTGCAATCCAAAGCGTTAACATTAATGAGACCAGCACAGTTAAGTAGAAAATCCAGCAGCTTCAAGCGAGAAGAATCACTCCCTTTTGAAAACGACAGCAAATGCAAAGCATTGCGCTGCGTCTTCACCTCAAGTGTCCACATATCTACTCCATTTTGCTGTAGACACAATGCATCTTCTACGGATGCAATTTTAATCACATCAAAAATTGTTACTTTCTCCTTTGCGCTCTGCGACGAGGGCGATGGTGCCATCAAAGTCATCAATTTTGAGTTCGATGATGAAAGCGACGATAATTTAGAATCTATAGCGATGTTCATGAGATGCTGATTCCGAACAAAATCGTGTTCCATCTGTTGAAGCTGAAGAACAAACTGGGGAAGTTCCAGTTCTCCAACAACGTGGTAGCGCAATCCCTGCTTCGGATTGTCATTATCTTCCAAGCAGACTGGAGATTGAAAAATCGGCACAGCATCAATTGCAATTGCACGCAAAACCTCAAGAATTTTGGACGTTGGATAATGATTATTTGGCTCAAACATTTGCAACAACTTACGTGTCAGCTGCGAGTCGAAACGAAGACGCAAAAGAGCAAAGTGTCCTCCATTACAAAATACGGCACTGGATGACTGAGGAACGTCCCAAGCGAGCCACGCACGAGCCTGTTTCAAGTAAAAGTGTAGATAAACACTGTCGGCTTTTGTGTCCGAATTCTGTAAACTACATACGCATTCATGCTGAAAATAAATTTGGAGCTGTTGACGTCTTTGATAGCTTCGAAAACACTTTTGAAGCACAATTGCAGCCTCGTGACAAAAATATATCTGATTCACACTACGCGATAGTATGTGCGGCAGGTGGCGGTGGCTCCAGTCTTCGACGATCCACGTGATAGTCGTACGAGCTATATCCTTCTTTAAAACGTTGAGCGCTTCATCATCACTTTCGCATTCCATCTGTGACTGATCCACTGTTCCTTCTGTGAGCTCGAAGACTGGCTCTTTCAATGCCTCTATATCCTCTTTGTCTTTAGATGGATCGAAGTTGCCTGCGATTTCGCTGGAGGAGACACCTTTAGAGACAGTCAAACGCTTCCGAGAAGCCAAAGATCTTTGTATTCGTTTTGCAGCCAGCGTGCGTTTTGCCGCGGCCAGCTTTCGCTCCAAAGCTTTCGCCTCGTGAATCAGGTGAAGCTCTTCGTTTTTCACAGCTGCTCGCTTTGCATGACGGAGCCCACCATGCCATTGTTGCCAACATGCTTGTACTTTAGCTGCAACGACTGATAGCTTTAATTGATACTGGCGAGCTTCTTCTGCATGTTTTTCCTCAAGCAGCTGCATATACTGGCTTCGACACACTTTTTTCTTCCACACTGTCTTGATCTTAGTTGCAGCTTTGATTTCCCGTTGATTCTTTAAATACCTCTTGGCTGCTCGAACAATACGTTGACCAAGGACTTCCTTGATACTTAACTTTACGTGATATGATTGATCATCTTGTACAGCCTTTAGCTCTGCTTCCACACCACTTCTTACTTTTTGTGATGCCATATTGTTAATCTTGCTTGGTCGCTCAAAGTAACGGTACCGCAACCACCTCCAGTTCTTCTGAATTATCAATGCATTAAAATTTTCCCGATTGCGAGGATGTTCTCTAACCATTTTTCGTCGCTGTTGTGATACTTCCCAATTTCGTTGAATCTGGATGGAAATTTTGTCTCGTTCCATTCGAAAAAGTCCCCGCTCGATGCCTTTCTTCAATACACGATGCCACTTGAGCCACATCGTTTGAATTACTAGCACAGCTGTGACTTGTCTGTGCTGAATCTTCTGACGTTCCATTTCATTTCCGTAGTGCCGGCTGCTCCAATTCCGCTGGTTTGCTACTAATCTTGTGTCGTGAAGGTCTTTCAAACGTTCAATCCGAAGTTGTACTTTCATCTGCACCTGCTTCTTACGCCAAAACGTTTGAATATTAATAGCACTGCGCTGACGTAGCTGCTCTTCATTTTCGTTGGCGATTTGCTCCTCCTGTATTCGTTTGTGATGCGCTATCTTCCATTTTCGCTGGAGCAACAAAGCGGAGCTAACACGCCAATTTTCTATAGCCCGCTGCTTAGATCGTCTTGCTTCTTCAGCAAGGTGCCTTCGAAGTCCTGACTTCTGTACCCGCAGCTCTTGGATACTTTGTTTACGCTCAACTCCCTCTCTATTTCGAAGAGCGAATTCTTCGGAACTTTTCTGCTGCAACATAGTCGCGAATATATACTCATTATTCACTTTTTGTTTCCGTTCGACATTCATTTTATGCCATCGTCTCCAGACGTTTTGTATCCGTTTGCTGGATATAGTTTCAAGATTTTCCATTTCGTACTGCCTTCGTGCTTCGCATTGAGCTACTCGCATACGATGCCAATGTCTCCACTTTTTTTTTATAACTTGAGCACAAGCATTCCGCACGATACGGTCCTTTGTAGCTTTTGCCCTCGAATTCTGCCGCACTCTTCGCCACCACCGCTGAAGGCGCACAACATTTATATACACACAATGATGAGCAACATGGCGTTCTTCGTGCTTTTTTGTGATGTCCATCCAACATCCCCATCTCTGCTGAATCTCGCTCAAACTAAATCGATAAATTATTAATTCGGTGCGCTCTTCACGCGCCGGCTGCTGCTGCTGACTTTGTTTCAGCTCAGATTGAGCCCAACGTCTCAGCGTTCTCTGGATCTTACGTGCGTTGGCATGTAAGCAAATTAATTTTATCAGCGCGTCATGCGCCAGCCGCTTAACGTGTCTTCGTGCCAGCCCGTATTGATAGTATTGCTTCCAAATCTTTTGAATTTTTCGAACGCTTGTTTCCTGGTAAATAAACTCCGGATTTTGTATCGAAATGCGCCGTTGCTCTCCCTTACGCTGAGCCCGACATTGCCATGTGCACTGAATTTTGCGGACATGGGTTTGAATACAAGTTTTGTCCAAGTGCGCATCGAAAACAAGTTGCTGGTCACGCCGTCTGCGTCGCACTTGAAAGGACTTGAGCCACCCGACCTGGATCTTATGAACAAAATTTTGTTTTCGCTTATTTTCATTTATGCTCACCAAAGCTGTTTCTTGCCATTTATGCTTGTGCTGACGTCGTCGCCAGACTCGTTGAATAATGCGTGCGAAATGGTCATTTTGAAGCTGCTTTAGTGTGAAAAATTTGTGAGCTTGCATCTTGCACACCTGCATCATGCCGTGTAGGCCTTGTGTAATACCACTGATAGTCTCGCGCTCTGTCAGTAATTTGACATCGAGAATGAGTTGCACGACCTGTGCTCGACTGCGCTCGGCAATAGCTTGTTGCTTCAATGTTTCGTGCTCGAGCTGTGTTCGCATCATTTCAGCTGTTTTGAAAGTCCGTTTCTGACCAGTGTACCGCTGGATGACGCTTGTCGCCTTGATTGAGGTAATTTCTCGTATCTTCGCGTCAATCTCTTCACGCTGTTTCTTTTTCTCTTCAGCCATTTCAACCGCTGCTAGCACTCTTACTGCGTCAATTTCCTTCCGCAGCTCGGTAAGCTGAAGGTGCGTGGCCCCCCACGACAATATCTGATGCATAAAGGCTTGAAGTTTGCTGTGCTCTGGAGCTTTTGTTGCTTGCCGAGCTGCCTCCTCCTTCTCTGCAGCCAGTTGAGTTTGCAAAATCTCTAGTCGCACTTCGATTTCAAGCAAGCGTTGCTTTAGCTCTGACACAATCAAAAACGCTGCTCTCTGCTGCTCCCGCTGATCTTCACAAAGCATAACATCAATCTCAGCCACTTCTGCTCGTAACTGTGCTTGATCACGCAAGAGCATTTGGCATTCGCGGTTTGCTCTTCGTACAACCATCCGATAGACTAGAAAACCTTTCACCTTCTGTCGAGCGACATGCTCACGAGTAATTCTTTCTTGCTCGCGATAATTTTGAACGACGTGGTTGTGTTGTGTGTCAGTATAAATGGCATTTTGAGTCATTCGATCAATTTTTCGCTTCAACACGCGCACCTGCGTTCGAGTTGTTGTGTGTTGCTTTTGAATCTGAAAATTCCGCCTGGCCTTCGTTAAGTGCTCTTTTTGAAGCTCAACAACGTACTTTTTTCTCTGTGCTTCCACTCGAAGGAGCTTTTCGTGAAAAACAGAAACTCGAAAAAACATCTGGATCTTGAGTGCTGCAAGCCGTCTACGTCGTATCTCGACTGCTTGCTGCTGTTGACATACAAAGCGTTCATGATGCGTGAGTAAGGCTTGTCGCTCGTATTCAGACTGTTTATACTTGCGCGCGAGATCTGCAAATTGTGCATCCAAATCGGCAATAAGATCAATACGATGTTTACCATCGAGTTTCAATTTCTTCTTCATCTGTCGCTTCGCATTATTCCATTTACGTTTCTTTTCAAAAAATCTCTTGTTCGCCAATTCCTGCGTTGCTATTAGCTTTCGTCGAAGTAAAACTTCCTTTAAAAAGTTATAAATGTTCCTTTCAGCTCTTGCGCGTCGGTCCTGATCTCTAACCGCTTTTTCCCGCCTTAGTTTCTTCTTTTTGATACGAGACCGTTCGTGTCTCCACCACCGCACAACTATCTCCTTACAGTGTTCACGTTGACGTCGTCGTCGTGATATACCAACAAAGAAAACAACACGGCGGAACGCCAGATTAACAGCGCAAAAAGCAACTTTACGATTCGACACATCTCTGTTGTACCTGTTAATTCTCCAATTGCGCTGTATCCGCGACGCAAGATTAGACCGAAGATTATTCTCCTTCTCAGCTTGATTTTGAACGTGCCGAATGTGGTGCAGAAGAACAAAAGTTTGGACTTTTCGCGTTGCCACTACTCTACGAACCGTTGACTTTGCACTTTGATGATCAACAATCCATTTTTTCCAGCATATCAAGTTTCGTCGCAGCATCTTCAGTTCGGACTCTAAGAATCTGACAGCATCATCTGAACAGGGCCTACACGGTGACGAGTAACTCGTAACCGACAGAAATGGCCGCGCCAGCGAACGCATATTATCCTCGAATTCTTGTTGAGAGATCCACCGACTCATATCAAGCGCAGTCACCTGAATGTCTTGACAAAGCGCAAAGATGCGTTTTAAGTCGGATGCTTCGGCATCAACGCAGCTCAACGCAGCAAAATTTGCGCTATATGATGGAGCAGGCGATGTTTTTGCCGCAACGCTGTCGTCGACGGCAGAAGTCTCGCTGCAGAATGAAGTACCTGAATTTTTTCCACCGATGCTGCGTAGACTAGGCGAAAAAGAGTACTTTTGTGCGTTATACTCAATCGATACATTTGCCGCTTCGTCGACTCTTGGCGTTTGCTGAAGTTGCATTGGTCTAGTATCTATTGATTGATACGTGGTATTCTTGAACGAATCTATCCTCGACTGAATGTCTGCTTCCTTTGCTGAAACGGAACAAACTTGATGATTCAAGACACTCGGCAATAAACTTAAGGCCATAGCAATGTTCGAGATTGCTGATTCTGACGTATAGGCGAACTCGTCGATATCTGATTTGAGCAAATCCGCTTTCTGTTCGACATCTTCCAATTCATATACACAATTTCCTAATATGCCGCCATTCACGATTGGTGCAAGCGTCCTGGACGTCGGTATTGGGTCCACGTTAGCAATCAACGGTGGAGTATATGCGCTATCCATGACAGCACTGTCGATTAAAACTAATTTTTGCTCGTTCGCTGTGCACAGCATTCCATTTTCGCCTTCAATATTTCGCACATCGTTTTTGAATTCCACTTCTTCAACAACTGGCAAAGGCGTTGAAGTGAAGAGGGAAAAATCCGGCAGCATCTGCAATACCATCGCAATACCGGATAATGCCGCGTCAGACGAGTACTCAAAGTCGCATCCACATCCGTCCTCGTAATCTGTCGCTGTACCGTAATTGACTGATAAAGCAGCGTTACTTTCTCCAGCTGAAGCGTCAGTAGGCTCAATAGAATCCAAAGCTTTTATCGACCTAAATGTTTTTGTTGCAGGTCTCACTTCTGGCGAAAATGCGTGTCTGTTCACCAAAACGGATAGCTTTGTCTCCTCATCAATTCGTTCGCGAGCACGACAAAACTCATCATACTCTGTAATGCTCTTTGACCTCTCCATTTTATCCTCATCTAATGAGCTTGCTCGACTCATTTTAGTACCGGCATCGATGTTTCCCGTCTTTTTGCGACTAAGATTCTTTTGAATACCAGATCGATCCAACGTGACTTTAGCACTTGTATTCAAATCTAGCGAGGGTAATGGCAACACCACTCTAGTTTGATTCAGATCAAGACTATCAGTTGAAGTTTCTGTCGACGTGAATGTAGCAAAACCATTCCGGAGTGAATCTTTTCGATCAAAGTTAGGACCGGGAGATTGTTGAATCCATGCTGAAGAAAAGGATCTGTCTGTTTCGTTCTCCTGCGTCGCATATATCGTGCGTTTAGAGAGCAGAGCTTGATTTACGAGACTTGACTTCCTTTCACCTTCGTCAAATAACTTGATGTCTTCGTGTTTGCCCGTATTATCAGAAATGTTGAATTGTGTAGGAAACGGCAGTCTAATTGCAGATGACATCACATCTTTCTTGTTTAATTGATTTGAGTCATCTTCTCGCCAAGACGACTGTTTCATTGATTCTCGTAGTTTTGATGGACTATATTCGGACGGCCCTGACATTTTCGCTGTTGGTGAACCAGCCCAAGCATTTATCACGGGTATTCCGCTTGCAAATTGATCGCCTTCCTCATGTAGAACATGAGAATACCGCCGTTGTATGCTTTCATTTTCCAAAACTCCATCGTCATGTCCGTACTCCATCTGGGTGGAACGATGCAAGTAATCTCCGTGGCTATTGTGCGAATTGAGATACCCTGGCAGAATTGGGTTGGCAGTTAAATAGGCTTCCACATCCAGTAGATGAAGCAACGCCGCAACCACTCGCTCTGCTGGTAAGTTTTGCCAGCTTGGAAGGTATCGTTGCGTCTGAAGTGCAAAAAATGCAAGTTTCTGTGTCAAAGATCGCAAGCGTGACGATGTTAGAGACGAAGCTGAGCAGAATAAACCACTAGACGACATGCTTTGATGGCAAGAACACAATAATATCTCGGACGAGTCCAGCGACAAACCATCCAGAAATGGGTTTCGCGTCAAGCTAGCCTGAAAGTCTACAAATAATTGCTGTAGCTGGGGAGAGCAGCACGTGAGAGACTTGGTATTACATGACGCCATTTGTAGCAAATAGGGGTAAAATTCTTTGTGTAAAGTGTCGTGTACGTAATCGGAGGTATCCGCGTCAAAGTTGCTTAATTCGCTGCTCAAATACACGACGGCCTCCACCAAACTCAGAGACAGACTGCGCATCCTGTTAAGCAATGTTATAATTTGTCGCGGGAAGTTATCCCCCAAGCGCGGTAAGTTATCCTCCAAGCGCGGTACCCGATGCAGAGGCAGCTCTCCCATCAGGCCCTGATGTAATCGCGCCATCACTTGATCACGTAAGTCAATGTTTTGTCGAATCGCCTTGATCATAACTTGAGCCGCCGATGGTTGTGCCAAAGACAACCTAGCAGCTTGCTGTGCACAATGCTGCTGATAGCGCGGAAGTTTTGAGTCCCTATTAATTCCAAATACATCTTTCTTCGATTGCTTTGAGCTTAAGCGTTTGACATCAAGCTGCTGCGTCCGACGCTCTGCATGCGGCTTTGTTGCTGTGTCTCGAAATCCTCGTGGCTGATAAGGTGGCGTTGATACGGTGCTGACATGGTTGCCATAGCTGGGATTGAGCGGTCGGCTACGGTTTGCGTTTCTGGTTGAGTTTATTCTCTTGCTTTCATCTGCTTTTTCCCACGGATACAGAGAGTCATTTTGCTCCAACTCGACTAAAAGTCGTTGTTGATCGTGCCGTCGGCGTCCTCTGAGCTCCATGCTTTAGTATATATATGGAAGGGCTACGTTGCCAACCTTGTACCTTTATTATTAGGGTCTGCATCTCGACGTTTCTTGGCTGACTTTGCTGTTAAATACTCTCTTGCCCGGAATTAGCAACGACATAACAAATTATGAGAAAGAATAAAAGTATCTTTTCGTTCGCAATTAGTTCCAATTTGGTTCTATATCAGCATGTCATCGTCCTCTTCGTCTTCACCATTGGCTACCGTCGTAAGGCCCTGGGCCCGATACAGTTCGGCAATCTTGATGATAGCCACAACGGTAACCATTAGTAAGTACCAAATCACAAAGCGACATTTTTAAATTATTTACCTGAGCGGAACTGGTCGCCTGTGTCGTCTCCTTATCGTCACGAATGCGGATAAAGCGAGGGAATCGCAGTGAAATGCCTTTATCTTTAGCCACAAGACCAATTGCTGCTGTGTACTTGGGCGAAATCGAAAGGTCCGAACCTAGGATCTCCCATACACAGCTTGCTTCGAACCAAACATCAGGTTTTATGCCTTCAATGATGGCGTAATCGTTTGGCGGTTTGTTCACGACCTTCTCTTTTAATTGGTCGTAAAACTTTTTGAGCACTTCGTCAGACAGACCCGTCCCCAGCTTCGTAATTGGTTGGTACATTTCCGTGTCAGGATCGAAACACGCCAGCAAGTACGCGCCATAGACTCCAGTACGCTTGCCACGACCATAGAACGCACCGATCGGGACCAAGTCAGCTGAATCGCCAATCCCGTCCAGATAATCCTTCTTCAGCTTTAGCCACTTGTGAGAGCGGTTCGCGGGTTCATACGTAGCCTCCTTTTTCAAGGTTTTCACCATCAGACCTTCACAGTTTTCACGTACAGCTTCCTCCAAAAAGTTGCGGACCTTGTTAACTGCTTCTTCCATCGCCTCTGGGTTGTCCGTCATATTGACGCCATCCTCAACGTCTATCGAAGAAGCAAATTCAAAGTCACCGAGCTTAATTTCAAATATATCACGTAGCTTTTCACGTCGTTTTGCCAGCGAAGTACCAAGGAAAGATTCACCATTCAGATATAGCAAGTCAAACGCATATATGCAGACAGGAACTTTGATATCTTCCAATTTGACGTTCTGTCATCAGCGTAAAAGGATTTCAATATGAGAAAAGATTTACAATAATAAGAATCAATATACCTTTCGAGAGCGTGTGCTTAAAGTCTGGAAAGGCAGGCGCTTGTTTGTGGAACGATCTACGGCGACCACCTCTGCATCGATAATACAGCTGATAATGACGTTTCTCTTGGCAGCATTCGAGATCGCCAGCTTGACATCGGGGAATCGTTCGGTGGAATTTTCGAAGTTTCGCGAAAATATGGCAATTTCTCCGCTTCGAAGGATATGGATCTGTGCACGTTCACCATCGTACTTATACTCACAGGTGAAAGATTTTCCTTCAAAGCGATCAAACACCATTGCATACGCTTTTGTAGGTTGTGCCAGCATTGGCGACACGGGCGTGCCTGGCGTCAGAACGCACTTTTCAGCTACCTCTATGAAGTCTCTGACACGAATGAAAGGGGCGGTATGAACTTGCTTCTGAATATCGTAAAACGCTGCAACCAACGCATTATAACTAGGACACTCAGCGAACGCCTTCTTAACAAAGGCGAGAGCTTCCTGTTGTTTCTCCTTGTCCTTTAGCTCTTTGTCTGTCATAAACGCGTAAGTTAAACCCATCAAAATTGATTTTTCCGCAAGTCCGATTCGGAGTTTGCCTTGAAGACCACGAATAATGTACTTAGCGCCTTCAGCAGACTGCGCGCCTTGGTCATTCTTTTCTTTCTCGCACTTTACAAGCAAACCTTTGATGATTGAACACTTCTGTTGTTGCGAGTTGCTGCCAGTCATCTTTGCAATCTTAACAAACTGCTTGTACACATGCTGCACAGTGAGTCCACAACCTCTACTAGTCGCAGGTTTTAGCGACGTAAATGACAATGTCTTCTGCTTTGATCGAGCATTCTGCGCCACCTTTCCAAGATCACCTTCTTTGTGATACATTTCCTTAATGAATTTGAGATTTGCACCCGTTGCTTCACCAATTGCCTTCATCAAAATAGCGTCACCGATTCCAATCTTGAGATTTTCAAAGGGTGGCGCCAGATCCACACAGACACATAGATATATGCATGATAAGAGATCGTGTGGGAAACGAAGAATTACGCTGCGGAAAAACGCCGTTAACAAATCTTGAATAATAAGACGGCCTGTAACCTGTTCAATCTTGGCAAATAAGTGTGCCAGCTCAGAGTACTGAATTTCCTGCTCTTCGTCACAGTGGCCTTCGTGCGTTCCAAATGAGTCCTTGACAATAACTTTGCCATCAGTATGTAATTCCATCTTGTCATCCGCCGTGGTCAATTTTGTCTCAGATTTTCGACCTAAGTCTGTAATGAAAGAGCTCGCTTTTGATGCTTCAAAAGCCACAGCATCTAATCTTGGCTTTCCCTCCTCCTTTCCTGCCTGAACTCCGATAGTTTCGACCTGAATAGATTTTTTCTCTTTAGCCTCGACGATATTAAATGTAATCTTTTCTGCGTTCTCCTTCATCTGCTGCTTTGTCTCCCGACCATAATTTAAGCTCTTTTCCTTTGAGGCTCTTTTCACTTTCTCCGAGATAAACATCTCTGATTTCTTTTCTGTCGGTATTTCCTTTCTTTTCGTTTTGCTAGTGCTATAGGAAAGATTGAAATCACTGTCACTGTCTTCGTGCTCTCCTCGAACGACGCGTTGACGCAATCGACGTCGACCAGCTGCAAAAAAGCCAGTGAGGGAAACAATCATTTCTTCTTTATTCTCTTTACTGGCACTTACGTTTAATCTTGATCCTACTCTCCTTTTCTTCTTCTTGCTCTTCTTCCTTCTCCTCTTCCTCCACTTCTACTTTTCTCTCTGCTTGAGCCCCAACGTCCTCAGGCGTTTTCTCCAATTTCTTCTCGTTTACCCCGCTATTTTTTTCCACCTTTCTTTTTTTCTCCACTTTTGACGGCTTCACAGGTGACTGAGTGGGGTTCTCCACATTGGCTTCTGCAGGTTTTCGCTTCTTTGTTGGTGAAGATACCCTTGCTCCAAAGAATGACCTTGAAGCATTACACACAAATAGACATATATCACCAGTCAATGCAAATTCAGATTAAATTCAGCTTACTTGATGGAGCTTTGCTTGGGATCAGCTTTCTTCCCCATAGTGGCTCTTGCTCGTGAATGGCGCAAGCAAAAAACACCAATTGTACATAGGATAAGAATTTTTTGAGAAATTAATGTATTTTGGTGGGTCATGGGGCGCAAGTTGGTGGCGCTGGTGCCATCGACACTATCAACGTCTGTCAACTTAGAGCGCTTTCACTCGGATGCACAAGAATATCCGTTTCTTTCAATTGTGTCGTGGACTTCCCGTCCCAGCGCAGACTCTAGACGATCGCGTCAATTGGCTTTGGACAAGAACAAATGTCAGCTTCTGGAGCTGCAGAAACTACAGCCCGTCGAGGGCTCGCGCAGCTGGTTCGTCGGCAACTTCGTGATGGAAAATGGAGGAGTGATGATCTTTTCGCCAGTTGATGCACACTTTGTACTTTTAGACGCTTTATCCGGGCAACACACGCGAATTTCGCCGCTGTACGATTTACTGGCACGAGACGGCAATACGTGGCTTCTACAGCTCTCGACACTGCGTCAAGAGATGATTGAAATGCTTTGCGACGTACATTCTGTTGGGAGTGGAGATGGAGTTGAAAATATTCTTGTCAAAATTAACAGGGTCAAAGTCACGAGCTGGCTCAGGGCAAAAGTAGAGAAGGTGGCGGTGGTGTTGGCCAAGCACGAACTGGATGTTAGGGCCAAGGTTTTAGCGATCGATGAACAAATAACTCTACCAGGTCTTACGAAACAGAATATGGACAGGACTGCGGCCCAGGATATCACAAAACATTACCGTGAAGCGATCAAAATTCTTGGCGAGTATATTTCAGAGGAGTGGGTTGAAGTTCTTCGCGACTCCTTTAAGTATAATCAATTTCTCTCCTAATCTTTCAAGATTTTGTTGCTAATGTTTTTTATTATGTAGCATAGAAGTTGTGGAAGTGACAGCTACAGCTAAGCTCGTCTCGCAGGACACGTTCAAGCGATTCGATAGGCGTCACAATACCGAGAACGGGCCCAAGCGTCTGACACCATCGAGTGCTAGTAGTACAAAGAAGAAGAGCAAACTAGACAGTGTCGATCGCTCAGGAATGAAGTCGCTTACATCATTCTTTAGCAAAAAATAACGATCGGGACTGCACCTTAGCGTAAATTGAGATATCTTCATCGTCGGGAAGCCGAGCCTTCCACGCTAACCCGATGTACAACCGCGAAGTCGTTCCAGCCCGACAAAAATTTTAACTTGATAAAGGATGCATCCGTCGGATTTATGTTCTCACTCACAATCTGCATCTCGCCTTCTGTCTTGTTCAGCTCTTGACAAGAATTAGAAAGGTTGGCGAATATAAAAATAACAAATTCTTACTGAAGTCAAAAAGTTTGTCCCATTTCGTTGGGGCTAAGCTGCTACAAGATTCGACTAAAACTTCCTTGACATTCCGCGTCCAGACTTTAGCGCGAGCGACCAAGGCTGTTGTTGCTAATTGGATGACAATTTCTTGAGGAAAACTTCCAGTAGTCACCCATTTTGAAGATAGCTCACTGCTCATCATGGAAAGTGTGATTTAATTGCCGCACTGATTGTCCATAGAAATTCTAGCATATATTTTACCCGTCCAGTATATTTATTGGTGGGTAGGCTGGGTCATACGAAGTCACAGCTGTCACCTGAGCACCTTCTTCGTCCAAGGCAAGTTCCATCATTTGAGCTTTAGAATCTGAAATGCTCCTTTTAGACGCAAAGTAAAAACCAGACATAAAAATAGCAACTAAACTCATACTTAAAATAGTCGGCACTGCGGCTTATATGAATACTCCTAGAGAAATACTGCCGACAATACGAATGTTAGTTGGCACTGTTCACAAGACTCACAAGTGACTGAACAGCACCAATATGACAGCGAACGCCTCACAATGTTAATAATGGTTTTATGGACTCGTCAAACAAACGCTCAAAACCCGCGGAAAGAATATCAGCTGCACGCGTAATTCCCGATCCGTCGTCATTAAAAAGCTTGCAATTTGACCACATGAGACGAATATCGTCAGCAAATTGCGTGCAATTCACTTCCTTCACGCCAGAGGTCACTGTGAAGCTATCAACCACGTACGCCCCTTTTTTCAACTTGTTTTCAATCTTTGACAAATCCATCGGTTGCTTTACCACCCGCGTATACATTGGTACGTTTTCAACAGGTGTTAGAAATGGTTTTGAAAACGGGTGCGACTTTAAACATGCAACAATTTTTAGACATTTGTCAAGCAAAGTCTTTTCAGAGGCTACAGCCGTGGAATAAGCATCAAATCGCGACGGCTTCTTGCACTCATCGCACTGCCAATTGCCTTCAGGCAGGTCGTTCTCTGTCACGTGAAGACATTTTAAGTGGTAGGAACGTGGACATTTGTCACAGCAGACCAGATCACCAGCACCTTGACAAACTTCACAAAAATCCAAATTGGCGTCCAGTTCACTATCCGACTCACTGTCATTTTCCTCTCGTTTTTCATCGTGATCCGCATCATAAACTTCATCCTCTGTCTTTTGGTCAGCTTTCTTTCCTTGCTTTGTACGTCCAGGAGGTCGACCTCTTCTCTTCTTAGCGGGTAATGCAACTTGTGGTGCAACCTTTTTCACTGGAGGTGTCAATCCGCCTGATGCAAGAGGTTTACGTGGACGCCCTGGACCACGAGTCGACGAGGTTGGTGTCGACACCAAACGGGTATCCTTCTTCGCGCCAACGTGCAAAGAACTTTTTTCATGGCTGGGAACCTTTACACTAAGTTTTAACCCAGGCTTGGTCCGTTTTTCATCACTAGAATATGTTTCTGCATCACGCTCAACAACATCATCGTCTAGTGATGCCGAACAACGAGAAGTCATACTGTTGCTGGCAACATTATCGCTAGTTGTTGGCTTCTGTGCCGAAACCTCATCAACAAATTGAGCCTCAGCACTCGTGAAGTTAGGGCGCGAGATACCATCCGACTCATCGGAGCTGGTGGATGATTGTTCTTGATACGGACGAGCTTCTCGACGCCGGACACGACTAGGGTAGGCTCGGGGAAACATTTCTGATTCCTTGTCGCCAGAATTTTGCGCGTTCCCACTTTTTTCATTTGTAGCCTGAGTTTCGTTCGCAGCTGAGCGCAATTCACTTTGGCGATGAACGTTGTACATGCTCGACTGGCTGCTTGCATCCATTTCTGTTGAGATTGCAGTATTGCCACCCTGGTTTAATGAGTTAAGCAGTTGTACCAATGATTTTTCCGATTCGGCGCAATTTAGTACAGTAGCAGCAGATGGTGATTCCACAGAGCCCTGGTGAACTAGAGGTGCTGTTACTCGACCGGAAAGACGAGCATAAGAGGCTTGCGCACTGTCTGCCATCACATTACGCAAGCTCATAGACGTATCTTTAGCTGCACGTTTTGGAACAGGGGGGTGCGGAGACTTTGGCTCAGCTTGCATATCAGAAGCAACTTCTTCATGGTAATTCTGCTCCATCGGTGTAGACTTTTCATATTCAGTGTCCTGTGTGTGCACATGCGTGTGTGCATCGTACAAGCTTTCTGACTGGACATTACTCACTTCTTTCCGTTGAGAAGAGGGTCGAAGGTCTGATTCCGTGGAAGGGGTGTATTGGGCATATTGATAATCATCGCTTGGACTCATATTTGGATGGCCTCTATAAGTCAGTCGACCTTGAGATTCAATATCCGGCACTGCCGCTCTAGGCCTCGAATTCTCTTTAGTAGCAGCATGGTCCTTCAACGCAACGACTGAACCTTGTCCGCTACGATGCAGCGTGTCCACAAGATAGCGCTTGTACTTTCGTATATCCTGTTCCCTTTCTGCGATGCACTTGGAGCACGGACAGCCTCGAGTGCACATCAAGCATCGTAAAAGGCGGTGATTGGGTGCCGATCCGTTTCTACCAACAAACAAAGCTTCCATGCGCACTCTATATACGCCACGCAAATGTTCTCGACACAATGAATGGTGCTCGTCCGCATGAGGGCAAAAATTCACCACAGGGACAAAATGGTACTCGCTGATTCCACACAAATGGCACAATCCCTTGGCCACAAAGTTGGCTTCTTTCTCTGGAATAAGGTCTTCCATGGCCACAGAAAACGCGTCTTGCAAATCCGACTCGTCCAAATTTACCTGTTCTCTCAGCATTTCTTCTACTCTCAGAGGCAACTTTTTGTCTTTTTTGTATTCCTTCGCCATCGTGTCTAAGGTCGATGCCTCTGTTATTCTGCTCTGAAATGGCTGCGTTTCTGTATGGTTAACTACTATTTGTTCCTCGGGAGGAACAGTACCATATATAAGCCTTTTAGGGTATGCGGCTGCTTCGTTCGCCGTTTCATTTTGATAATCTATTGGCGCCTCAATCATTCTTCTCTGATAAACCCCATCCAAAGTCCTATTTTGATGACTTACAGAGCCTTTAGTTGTTCTTTCCTGATAGATTCCAGGATCGGCCACTGACATTGCTTGATATCCAGACATTATATCTGGTGATCTTATCGGAAACCCTTGTGCTACATCTGTCAATTTTTCTTGAATCCCTCTTCTTCCTTGGGTCCCCACTGAGCTTTCTGTTGGTCTGGCCTGATTAGGAAAAGGGCGCTCTGCTATTTTCCCTTGTAATCTTGATGCGGCAGTGTAGTGATGACACTGTAACGGCCCCGGATTTATCGATGGTCGAGAATAGTCCGACGGCGCTCTTCCCCGCCAAGCCACAGTCGACGACGAGAATACCCCACGAGACGTTACTGTCGATGCAGGATGACAACTATCTATCTTCTTCCCGTTGTTCATGATCGCCTTCATCCACGCTTCGTTCGGTGGGGGCGTCAGTCGCTGGCGTTTCTGTGTAGAGTTGCCAAATAGATCGAGAATTGCATGGAAGACAGACACGAGATTATAAAATTTTTACAGGACGATGAAAAAGCAAATTCAAGCACCTTGTCCCCGCAATCTCGAGCTCCTCCGTGGTACATGCTGCTCGCTGCGCTCCCTTTCTAAGCCGTCTACAGCTTCCGGCGCTGCCTGAGAGATTTGCTGTAGGCGCTTAAATATCGAATACACTGCTTAAATGAATAAAATGAGATGGTATCAAATTCAAAGGGCTGAATGGAATTGTTTATTTTTAAGCGATTTAAGATTTGACCTTAGTGATAAATGTGCCATAAATTGAACTACCACGCCATTTTTGTCGTAAATATGGCTGGCTTGTTTCGGGAACCTGTCACTGCAAACAGGTCTTACTGCAAACTAAATCTGATCCATCAAACAAAGCAACCCCAAGAAATAACACACGACGGGTGTGATTTATCCTTACTCTTTTCACAGTAGCTCAATAGAAAAAGGAGCTGTTGGCGAGCACACAGAATGAGCAGAGGTGACAGCAGGACAGCTTTCGGGTGTGAAGTAACGCTAGTGGATGCTCCTGTTATCTGTGGAAGCTGCCGCTATTATCTAGCGGAATACGTCGTCCTAAGTCAGCTAGTTATTGGTAAAATTCATTTGTGTTCGCAACCGCACTTGTTACTACGGCTCATCGAATTATTAAGCAGCAATATTTTGTCCAGGGACTGTTGAACGTCGCGAGTGCATCAACTTGATCAGCCAAACAAAAAGTCTACCATATAAATTACAACGCGATCGCCCTGTTCACGCGCACGAATTGGTTGAAACAATCTGCGCTAACGCTTCCATTTCATGCCCAGCAATTCGCGAGCTGATAAGTCCAATCAATCGTAAGTGGGCTGTGTCCATTATGTAGCCACTTTGATTAAGCAAATAAATAACTGCGGAAAGCAGATGCATTAACACGTCACATGCATAACCATTTTTTTTCAAACCAACATCCCTTGCTTGTTCTATGTGGTC
>NW_020187131.1:14220-22700 GCF_900000015.1 Plasmopara halstedii | reverse complement strand
CCCTTACCTCAGCACTCTTGCGCATAGGAAGCGTATCGAGCTAGTTAAAAGTCCAACACCCTCACGTGAAAATAACATGGAAGATTTGGGTTACACTTCGGCAAAACCGCTTTGGTGGCGTAGCCGCTTATGAGTTGGTACAGTCCTTGCCTTTACATGACAGTATCACGGCATTTAGATGGCCTTTTCGGAGAGATAATCAACAAACACCATGAACCTACTGCGGTCGTACGAATCGTTGGAATACCGAAAACAAAGTAGAGACTTAAGACTCTCAAACGTCACGTGGAACTGGCAAGAAATTTAATGGAGCTTTCGAGGGTGGAGACGATTTTTAAAGATGATATATGCTGCTGAACGGAATTACTTGTCTGAGTCGGTTAAATGATGCGCTTTATTCGTTTATCATGGATAGGAAATTTCATTGCAACATCGTAGCAAGATGTTCATCCTTGTTTATTTCTTCGCTATATTGCTTTGCTACGTTTGATAGTTCACAATGTAACACTTTTCTATTATCTATACAAGCTTATATATACTGTTCTAGTACCGTCAATCGTTGCAGCAAAAAAGTGATCTCAATGTTGCTCGAAATGCTAAACTGTCAAGTACCGCAAGCAAAACCTCAAGCGTAACACCATGTACGAGCCCGTGCAGCTGAAGCAGCTCACACCTCCAAGTACCTCTACATCCCAACTCTCTTTTCTAAAGCGCGCACTATTTGTACTGGTCTTTATCGCTTTAGGTGTGACGGCTGGCTTGATTGTGATTCGCTTTGTACGCAGTAACGACTTCACTCTCGTAGTCCAATGGTTGCAAGTCCACGAGGCGTTGGGAGCTGCGCTTTACGTGTGTAGTTTTACATGCTTTGTGGTACTCTGCTTTCCATCCACTGTCTTCGAATTGCTGGCCGGCTACATCTTTGGCTTGTGGCTGGGGCTTCTGCTGGCCACCACTGGCAAACTCTTGGGTTCCGTACTCTCGTACGTTATTGGGCGCTATATGTGTCGTCATCGTGTACATTCCTACATGGCGCGTGGCCATCCAGCATTGCAAGGTTTTCAGAGTTTGTTGCGCAAGCGTCAGATTTTAATTGTATTTCTTACACGTGTGGCGTTTTTCCCTATTGCAATCAAGAACTACGGACTCAGTGTGCTGGACGTGCGTTTTTCCGTGTATTTTGCAGCAGCATTGCTTACTGGTCTTCCATTTTCATTTATTTGGGTTTACTCAGGCCATGCTGTAGAGAACGTTGCAGCGCTATTGGTCAGCCCTACCGCATCTAGACACAGCACAGAGGGAATCTTACTGCTTGTCGGGGCAGGAAGCGCTTTGCTATTGCTATTTATGGTGGGATATTATTCCCGCAAATATGTGCTAGAATTGGCGAAAGAGGAACAGGATGAGAAAACGATGGCAGTTGACGCAACGAAGCGCAAGGTTGAAGTCATGACTTATGTAAATACGGTGTAGCGTGCTTTTGTTTATTTCTACTATTAGCATTAATTGTAATAATACTTGTAGATCTAAAGTACTACATATGTGTATTACCAATGCTGGTGCCATCACTGCTGGTTCCAAAAAATATTGTCCTACTCTTTTCATTTTCATGGACGACACAAATTACAGAAGTTCGAGGGTAACTCATAATGAAGGAACTTTGATCGTGCAAGCAGAATAACGAGAGGGACTTGTATATGAAAGAATCCAACTCACAGGAATCACAGTTTTGGAAATGTGCATTTTCCATTCAGATTCGATAGTGTCTAGTCGATTAAACCAGAATTGTTGAAATCATGACAAGTTTTCAACCGAATGAACAGATGAACAAACGAAAATCTAGTAATTCATTCAAGGCAAAACCATTATCGACTGCAGATTTCAGCTCGTCTATCTCAAGTAGGTCAAGCGAGCCGATGCCCATACTTGAGTCTTTTTTTATCGATACGAATCCAAAGCACTATCTTCGTCATCAACGCCACACTTGTGGCTCACGCAATCGTAGAACAACAACAAGAAACGGTGTTCAGGACTCGCCTTTCAAACCTCATCGTCCGGTTGGTGCTGTTCCGAAAATCCATGTTAGTTTTCGTCATCTATCATTGGCTGTGGATGGCTTTGTATCGCCGGTTGCAGCAGATCAAGCTGCTTTAGGTCAAACAGGGCGAGAGACTCTGGCTGCTAAGCAACTTCCTACGATCACAAACCATGTCCGTGGAGTATTTGCTGGCCTCACAGCTCGTAAAAGTATCATACGTCGTCAGATTCTCAAAAATGTGACTGGAGCCTTCACGCCAGGCTCCATGACGCTTATACTCGGACGCTCTGGATCGGGCAAGTCGGTTTTGCTCAAACTTCTCAGCGGACGATTAGCTGTGTCAAACAAGACAATGACTTTGCATGGTGAAATTGCGTATAGCGGTCTATCTTATCACGACCTAAGGGCACAACTTGCGCGATGTATCGCGTATGTTCCTCAACAAGACTCACATCTTCCAATGATGACGGTAAAGGAAACGCTAGACTTTGCATTTGAATGTTGTGCTGTCCGTGTTGACGCGAAACCTGTTGGCGCAGTATACAAATCTTCTGCGTTAGAATTTCCATTCGCGCTGCCAATGACGTATCTTTGCGAAGAGCGAGACCCTATTTCTGTGACCCGAGAGCTTGGTTTAACACGGTGCCAAGATACCATAATGGGTGATGAGCGCGTTCGTGGAGTATCTGGAGGAGAAAAAAAGCGAGTGACAACAGGCGAGATGACTTTTGGCCCGCATGCAGTGGCGATGATGGATGACATAACAATGGGGCTTGATAGCTCAGCTGCTTATGATGTAGTAAACGCACAGCGCCGGATGGCTAAAAAGCAACTACAGACAGTTGTGATTGCACTACAGCAACCAGCGCCTGAAATTCTAGCACTTTTCGATAACGTTCTTCTACTTGCGGACGGTGAAGTATTATACCATGGCCCTCGATGCCATGTCCAGGCTTACTTTGAGGCTCTGGGCTTTGTTTGTCCTCCAGAGCGTGACCTAACAGAATTTTTGTGCGACTTAGCCTCTCCGCAGCAGATTCAGTACGAACACTCACGTGCACCTATGCCAGGAAGACGCCGACATCCTCGTCAAGCAAATGAGTTTGCAGACTTGTGGATCATGTCGCCAATGTACGAAGCAATGATCGAGGAGCTGGATAAAGCTGAATTTGGCACGGAGGTGTACAGTTTACCGGATCATCAAGACGGCGATCGAGAGCTTGTTTTGGATCAAAAAGCACTGCTGCAGTTGCCTGCGTTCCGACATAGCTTTGTACGAAGCACGTGGACAGTAGTCAAACGTCAACTTCGACTATTTGTACGTAACCAAGTCTTCTTAGTGGGTCGATTGTTGTTGGATCTACTCGTCGGCTTGATGGTGGGATCTGTTCACTACAGCATGGATCTTGCGGACGTCCACTTAACATTAGGTGTCACCTTTTCCTGTGCTTTGTTTCTTGGTCTTGGTCAATCAGCGATCTTGTCACCACTTTTTGACGCACGCAAAGTATTCTACAAGCATCGCAGCGCCAACTTCTATCGCACATCCAGCTACGTATTGGCTTCGAGTTTATCTCAATTTCCGCTTGCAGTTACAGAAGCCATCATCTTTAGCTCACTAGTCTATTGGATGGGCGGACTCGTTGCCACCTGGGAAAACTTTCTTGTATTCTTGGTGTACATGCTTCTAACTGTTTTAGTCTTTGTTGGCGAATACTTTTTTCTCTCTGCTGCGTGCTCGTCGTTATTAGTGGCTCAACCAGCGTCTACATTAGTACTTCTGATCTGGGTTCTTTCTGCCGGCTTTGCCGTCTCACGTGAGCAGCTTCCGTGGGCAATGCGGTGGATTTATTGGAGCAATCCACTTGCTTGGACTACACGTGGGATTCTAGTAAGTCAGTATCGCAGTAGTCAATTGGATGTCTGCGTATATGGTGGCATTGATTACTGCAAGAAATTTGAAAATCAGACTTTCGGAACTTATTCTCTCGGGTTGTATGAGGTTCCGGACGATCCTAAGTGGGTCATGCTAGGTATTGTGTTTCTTGGTATGGTGTACATCGTTTCCATGTGGTCATCGTACATTATGCTGGAATACTATAGTCATGAATCCTCCCTAGCGTTGCCGCCAGAACTACCGGGTTCGCTTACGAATCCGAAGATCACAAGACAACAAAAGGATTCGTACGCCATATTGTCCACACCACAAAGAGACGAGTTTTACGACGTGGCTGGATTTCCGGATCGCAATGAGATTGTCGTGGTAGAAGAAGATGGTGGTCTGAACAACTCATTTTACTTATCACAAGGAGTCCCAACAATGATCGACGATGTTGAAGTATGCTTAACGCCTCGATGGAATGTGCCACCCGTGACGATTGCTTTCCAAGATTTGAGATACAAAATAACAGTTCCCGCAACAGAAGCTGAAGAACTTGCTGGGCAACGTTGTGTAGGAGGAGCCCAAGATCATCATCATGCAGGTAAAAGTACCGAAAATAAAACTCGCGAGCTCTTGAAAGGGGTCACCGCCTACGCACTACCCGGTACGATGACGGCACTCATGGGCTCTAGTGGCGCTGGAAAAACAACCTTATTGGACGTGCTCGCAGGTCGCAAACGTGGAAAGATAGGCAGCAAGCAAAAAAAAGGCGTGCCTTCTTTTCAAGGCCGCGTGCTGTTGAACGGCGTAGATGCCACCGAAGTTGCAGTGCGTCGATGTACCGGGTATTGTGAGCAAATAGATGTGCACTCTGATGGATCTACTTTCCGTGAAGCTTTACAATTTTCCGCATATCTTCGTCAAAGCGACAAGGTGGCACCAGGGCGGATCGAAGAGATTGTCACGGAATGTTTAGAATTGCTCGGACTTAGCAATGTAGCTGATCAGCTCATTCGTGGCAGCACCTGTGAGCAGCTCAAGCGATTGACGCTAGGAGTGGAACTGGTAGCGCAATCGAGCGTGCTTTTTCTGGATGAACCTACTAGCGGTCTTGATGCAAGCGCGGCTAAGTCACTTATGGATGGCGTACGCAGGGTAGCCGATTCAGGGCGTACAGTCATTTGTACCATTCATCAACCATCAACAGAAGTATTCCTGTTGTTCGACCGTCTTTTATTATTGCAACGGGGAGGCGAAACTGTGTACTTCGGCGAGCTAGGACACAAAGGTGAGACGGTAGTTAACTATTTCCAACAATTATCTCTACCACACAGTTTGCCGACTTTTAAATGCGGAGACAACCCAGCCACGTGGGTGCTAGATGCAATCGGAGCTGGTTTTGAGAAAGCCAAGCATTTTTCTACGATTCCGACGACGGTGACACAGTCGTCACATACTGCGACGAAAAATTCTCGAATAGATGCCTCTTTGAATTCTTCAATGAATTCTGAATGCTCGCACCAACATCAAGATGTAATGTTTGACTTTGCTGCAGCATATCGATCTAGTCGCCTTAAGCAGCTTCTGGATGCCAAGCAAGCTATTCCTGGGGTGTTCATGCCGTCGGACCGCTTAGCGCCTGTGACATTCGCACAGCGTCGAGCTGCAAGCAATACTTTACAATTCATCATGCTGATGCGCCGGTTCTTGCGGCTTTATTGGCGCACGCCACTCTACTCACTCACAAGAATGGTGACTGCGTTAGTTCTTGGCTTTATGTTTGGGATCGTATACTCGGGTAATATTGATTTCTCGACGTACCAGGGGGCAAACGGTGCCGTGGGGCTCATCTTCTTTTCGACGTGCTTTTTAGGCGTCAGCTCTTACGTACAAATTCTACCGCTTGCATATAATGAGCGTGGACCATTTTATCGCGAACGCGACTCTGAAACGTACAGCGCTTTCTGGTACTTTGTGGCATCATCTTTAGTGGAGATACCATATGCTGCTGTCTCCTCTACGATCTTTGTCAGTGTGTTTTATCCGATGACAGGCTTCTCTGAACATGGCGACGTCACTGTAGCTGTAATATATTGGATGGTTCTGACTATACACATTCTATTCCAGACATATTTTGGGCAATTCTTTACGTTTGCTATGCCGACCGTTGAGCTTGCTGCAGTATGGGGTGCACTCTTTGACTCGATCTTTCTCATGTTTATGGGTTACAATCCGCCGGCTTCGAGCATTCCGAATGAATACAAATGGTTGTCCCAACTCGTGCCACATCGCTACACGTTTGAAATGCTCACTGCGCTCGTTCTCGGGGACTGTTCCGATAACCAGTTGCAGCAAATTGCAGAGGCTGCAACTATGAACGCGACAATCGACGTTTCGAGCTACCCACTGGGATGCCAACTGCTTAGAGATGCACCGCCCGCTGTAGCCAATATACCTTTGTCCTTGTATATTGACGAAGTGTTTAATGCACGTCGTTTGGACATGAACTTCTCGTTAGCTGTCGTCATGGGGCTTCTTCTTTTTATGCGTCTTGTAACCTTGGTTGTCATGCGTATCATCGATTTTAAGCGACGATAAGGGTTAATAATATATGGATAGTACGGATGTAAAATCTCGCGACAACGCTCTGTCTATACATAAATTTATTTTATACACCTAAAAACTCTATAACTAAGAAGATAGTCATGCTCAAAACATTTTAAGAAAAGCTACTTCAAATGTCAAATTTTCCTCAATTTAGTTGCTGCATATACATAGAAAGCATACTATCTACCTCCATTGTAATTTGAATGATAAATTATGACCTGAACCATGCACCAAGTACGTAAATGATAGAAAGAGAAAAAATTAGGCAGTGAAATTAAAAATCCATTATTTTTTGCAATTATTACATCTTTGAAAAGGCTCCGACGTGTTATTAGCAACGTCTGCTATGACACAATTGACAATACTTCACTGGTCGTAATGTAAAGACTAAGGATGTCTGTCTGGTCAAAACTATTATACTCGACTTGTCTTTTATTCAAGTATGGTACGATTTAAGGAATTTAACAATCGAATTAGGGCCTTCGGGATGTCAAGTACTGGTATATGATGTCCCATTCCTTCCAAGAGTTTCGATATAAATTTTTTGACTGTGCATAACTTTGCGATTCCAGACTTGTAGAAATTTACTTTTGGAAAGCGTGTTTTCTCTAGCGAACAATACACGCATCGCTCTGTTTTATCTAATATTTATTGGAATTGAAGAGTGTTGGAAAAGACAAGTTTAAGCATAAAATGGCTAGCTCTATTGGCACTGACGCTACATTAGTATAGTGGAACTATCACGCAAATACATAAAATGGCACTGTGCAAAAATGAGGTCTCAGTCGAGTTTTACACTAAATATGTTGCTTGGTGACGACAAATTCTAAAGCATTACTCGCGCACAAAATCCGTCCATGTTCAGAATTCCGATGCTACGAATGCTGTCATCCCACTTTCCAAACTCTCATTTTCTGGTGTGTAGCTCCACCGTGATAGCACCATTCTACATCAAATGAATGTCGGAGTGTATGCCATTGGAACAAGGGTTGCTCCCATCGTGGCCACCACAGTAGCAATTGCAACACTTCTTACATGTGTGTTACTTGCTAAATCCAAGAATATCTATCTCGGTGGACTAGCATGGCCTTATTTCTCAGACGTAGGCAGAGGTGACATTGAAAATTCGACTTGATATCTTCAAAGCAAGATGCTAAGTGTTTGTTGTATTGTTTATAGATTCTCCAGGTTACATTGTGTTCTGTGTAGGGCTTTCGATCGTGACAGTCGCTCTTATCGTAACGTGGATTGTCAATCACAAATTTCAAGTTGAATTTATTGAGATGGAAAGTCAAGGGAACGTAGAGAAAGTATACGGCAGATTTACTCGGAAGCATTGTCAAGCTGTGCGATTATTTGGCGTGTTATCTGCTTTTGGACTACCGGTGCTTGCATTTTTTAGCACGACAAGTTACCCAAAAATTCACAAGTATGCGGCTTACTGGTTCTTTGCATTAGAGGCTATCGCGTTAGTAGTTAATGTACGTTTTCTTATTGTTCCTTGTGGTACATATACTAAGTCAGCGACTGATGCAGACATATGTGAGCTATAAGCTCGCCCATATGACTAACAGAGGGAAATCGTACTCTACGTCCGAGTCGGATGAACAGTCACTGTCAACAAACTTGTTTAATTCATTTGAGTGGTCGACATTAGGCACCAAGCGCACATTCTGCATCCAAATCTTTTGCACGGTGATATTCTTGATCGGATTTCTTCTCTATATTCCGGTCGGTCTGGCACTGATTGACAAATTTCAGCGGCTCAGCATCGATGATGTACGTTTATAAATTTGTCAAACTGATCTTGATGTTATATCCGATGATTAAGCATTTGATCTAGTGCTTGAATCTTGATCTAGGTGATAGATACTGCACTGACACTATGAAGCTCAACGATGAGGAAACCGTCTTATGGAACTATGGTGCGCTCCGGATTGTAGCCACTAAATT
>NW_020187131.1:11359-12003 GCF_900000015.1 Plasmopara halstedii | reverse complement strand
TGGGGCCTGAACAACTGCGTCACAAGACGATTAAATGTTGCTGGTGCATTTGACAGCCGGGACATCACCAGCCACTCCCAGAGCATACCGCTCGGAGTGCTCACCGCTGTTAGCGGAATATTACTCGCTCTCATAAGCAATTGGTTATACCCATAGACCAAGTCGAGTGCAATAGTACTTCGTACATCCCACCATGTTGTTCTGAAGAACATCCTTTCTAGGAATCGGCGTCTGCGCCGGAATGGTGGCAGTATTGAGCTTATTGCAAGCATGAGCGATACACCACTTGCCGTTCGGCTTCCGAACACAAAACGTGGGTGTCAAATAGGGAGACTTGCTCTCACGTACCAATCCTGCGTCGTGCTTTGCACGTAAAAAGGCGTCAATGACGTCGCACTGCTCCTTGGGCAGGGGCCATTGGCGTGTTACGAAGTATTTGATTTCCGGAACCAGGTCGACCTTCATGACGCACACCTTGGTCCGGTGGTAGGACCGAAGGCGGGTCTTTGAAGACGAGGTCTTGAAATTCCTTTACCAAAGAATAATACGGATCCAGGAGATTTCGTAGGATCGACGATCCACTCCGTGCGTTCAGCACTCTCTTGGTGTCTTCCAAGACAACTTCATGTAGAAGCGATAACGAT
>NW_020187131.1:1926-11349 GCF_900000015.1 Plasmopara halstedii | reverse complement strand
GGTCGGTGACCTAACTTACGCTTCCTCTAAGCGCAAAGCTACGGCAGCCCCGCTGCACCTGTGGTGATCAACTCGTATCAAGATCTGCGTCTGATAGCAATATTCTGCCAGGCTTTGTTTTAGGCACCGGACACTATTTAAGATATGTCCACAACAAAATATTCAAGACTCATATCCAGAACAATTTAATGCTGTGGCGGGATATATCACATAAAACACATAAGTAAAGCGTCTAAAATGCTAGAGCGATATGCTCCCACTCATCAAGATTGAGTCGGTCGTGTTGTTCTTTGTCAGCTGAGTTTGATTGGCGGAACAGATCTCATTTTCAGGTTCAGCAAATTGTAGGTCGGTATGTTCACCCGATGCATAACTACCATTTGGCCAATCATAAAACTATTATCAACTAAGATCTTCATGATTCTGGGTCCATCTCTACACGACATTTTCCTGCCTTGACAGACTTCGACCATCTTTTATAAATAGTATGTTTTTACTTGCGTCCCCGTGACATTCCCACGGAGTAGCTCCGCTCTCGGCGAAGGGATTCCTTATACTAATTAACTTGATGATTCCAGCTTAGTCATGCTTTGTAGTATTGACTTTGTGTTTGGTCTGCCAAAGGACTCGGCAGACAACACGGGTGTGGTGGTCTTTGTCGACCGTTCGAGCAAAATGGCTCATCTTGCGGCAGTGCCGGACACCATCAACGGTGTGGTTACAGAGACGACGTTTGTGGATCGTGTCTTTCGGCATCATGGCATCCCGGAGTCGATTGTCGCTCTCATAGACTCACGCTTCACTGGTAGATTTGGTTGGCGATCTTAAGGGTGTTGGGCACCAAGTTGACTATGTCAACAGCGGACCATCCGCAGACCGATGGTCAAACTGAGCGCGTGAATTGCGTCGATGACGACGTTCTTCGCTGAGACTCAGAGATGCTGGAGCGCCATGCTGTCATTCTTGGAGTTCGCTCTGAACAATGCAGTGCATTCGTCTACCGGCTACTCGTACAGGGACTCGTTCATCTTCGCGTCCCGCTGACGCCGCCATCCTATAGCTCAGGGCCTGGTAGGGGAGGAATAACCGAGTGGCTAGAACTCCCTTCACTGTTTGTCAAAAAGTCGATGACTTCCTGTTTACTAGACTGAGTGTCTTACGACACGTTCGCGATGCTATGGCTGAAAGCCAAGACATGCAGAAGAAATATCAGACAGAAGAGGTAGACGAAATGTTAAAAACTTTGAGGTCGGAGATCTGGTTTTATTAATAAATGCTAAAACCCTTTCTATCCATGCATCCTCTGCCATCTTTTAGACAAAGTTCCGTCCAAGGTGGTTTATCGGACCTCCTAAGGTCGTGGCTAAGCGAGGCCTTGCGTGTACGCTACACCTTCCGAGAAGGATGCGCACCAACCCGGTGTTTTATGTGGGCTTGCTGTACCTGGATCCGGTGCAAGTGAACGCGAAAGCGTTGGTGCCGGGGCGGCGCACAAAAGCACTCGGCCACCCAGAATCTGGTTCTGGGAATGGATGCAACAATTTCCATTATTAACGGCGCAAGGTCGCACAAAGTGACGCATTCGTCTGCTCGACGGTAAGGAGCCGCTCCGTCAGAGCGTGATAATTTTCAACGTGAGACAGTCAGTGCACAAAGTGCTCCAGGATCTTGTGGTCTACCGCATAGCGGTATGCGACCTCGGCAAGAAGCTTAACGGAATGGCGATGACGACGGACTTTGTCCTCAAGAGCTCGAAGGCCATCGCGAGTCACCGGACGGCGATCGACCAGGTTGTCATCATCTACCACCGACACTTCTCGACGAGAATGGTAACGTCCTCTATCACGCGGAGCGTCTTGTTGGTCGTAGGCGTCGTTTGGGTCGAACCCAAAATCTTGTGAAGTGGCGGGGACACCCAAACTCCGAGAAATTGTGGGGGTTTGAGGTGCCACTTCGGCAAGACTGCCCAGACGTCGTGGGTACTTATGATCAGAAGGATCATGACACCTCGCCTCGTCGTACGTTACGCGCTTCTCCGCAGTAGCCCGGGAAGCCGAAGAGTCATGAGCTAAGAAATTACAGAGCTCGCGGGGGCGTGATAGAGTACTTTATATGACGCAGGGCGACAATACGTAGGAAATCGGCGTTGTGCCTTAAATTTGACAAACTCGAATCGAAGATGGCGTTCAACGCGCACGTCCACTTCCATGTGGCTCCGATGTAAGTAAGACAGCTAGGAAAGTTTCTGGTTTCACTACATTTATCGCTCACAGAGCCTATTATCATCTGCAGCGGTTTCAGCAGGGGCTACCACCACCGGAAAAAACGCAATGCGGGAGCAGGAGCACCTCGTTTTTGAGCTTGAGGTCGAGCGCGCTTCCACCCCATTGGGATCTGTTGTGGTATCAAAAAGTGAGCTTGCAGAGCTTTCCGCTGTCCATGGTCAGCTTGTGTAGTGACCGGGGAGCGACTTTGTAGACGCCTAACGATCGAGTGACCGTGGCTTTCGCTTTAGTTGCGGAAGTCGACGTGTGGAAGCCGTATTCTTCACTTGGCTCAGAGACTGAACGTGGAAATGAGCGCATGTGTGTGCAGCCTCCAACTGCTGCTCCTTGCCTTGTCAATACAATTGCTAAAACACCCCTTGCCTAAAAAAAAGAGAGGTCGGAAACAGACACGGTGTCCGCAAGTTTCGACTAGGGCCCACGTCGCGCCGTTTGCACACCTCGCCCTCCTCTTCTTGTCATCCTGGGAAAGGAGGATCCGACTCGTAGTCGACATCCCCCGGAACCTCGACGAGGAGATGTGTCGCCTATGTCGGACTCGGTGTGCGGTGCCCAGTTGCCGAGGGCTTAAGACGTGCTTCCCGTAGAGCCGCGGACGTACTGCCCGGAGTTGTACCGCGTGCAGGAGACGAAGAAAGGCTCTACCCGTGGGCGGTCTCAGAACCAGCAAAGCTGGGAGCTTTTCGTGTCATAGACACAGGGCTCATTGAGCCGAGAATGCGTGACGAAGGCCCTGGGGACGTAACGGTGCCTTAGATACGCGAGCCTCAAACGAGGCGACCGTTTAATTTTAATTGCGCGTGTTCTCAATTCTAATGGTTATCTAATAAAGCTTCAGTGAGTGATGAACAATTTTCAACGGAGTAGAAAGGCTTCTGATGCTGGTTTGAAGCTATGATAGTTTTGGGTTAAAATAAAATTGATGACTTGTCTAGTAAGCAATACTCATTATTGATGAGTATTTGAGGTAGCGGTCGGAAGGCGTAAGCCGCATTAAGCGGTGGTCCTAGGTCTAGCCAAGGGAACAATTGAATAGCAACGTATCTATCTTCTATTGCTGATAAGAAGAGAATTAACGACGGTCCAGACGTTATCTCGGGCGCAATGGTAAATAAAAGCTATACGGTGATATCTCCTATGTCAGAGCTATTGGAGAGTAAGGAACTGGATATCGTAGTCCCTCGTGCAAGATTCGGTGGTGTTGAAAGGCGACTATAAGTTACAAGTATAAGGGCCAGACCTGGTTAGTGGATGGTTGATTTTATCTTGCAATAATGTGACATTACAGTTGGATAAGCAGCACCTGGTGGATGAGTGTTATACGGAGCTTTTGCTCTTTGGTTCTGCGGGAAAAAATATACCTGTGAACGGTGCGATTGTGGTAATCCCTTCGCTTCCTCTGTGAGAGATCTTGAATATTAAGACGGTAAGGCAATCGAGTATGAACAGTTAGGACAAGGAAGTCTGAGCTCGTCATCCTCAGGGTTTAGTCCGTCATTGAGGACAATGTATCAGGAGTATTCAAGCATCATTCAGAACAGTTTTATTCTTTGTTGTAAAAATATTGCGACGCGGTGGCAAAAGACACGCAAAGCGAGCTATCCTTGCATAGGGAAGTGCATTGAAAATTGACTTAGTTCTTGGAACAAATATTGCGACGTACAGCAATGTCTATTTTCCAAGGTAACATTGTGACGCCAGTGACACTTTCTTCCTCGCACAGTATGAAGCAATTTCACCAAGAAAAAAGTATATATATTTTCGGCGTCACTTTGTATGTATCGGCATATATCGAATTGTTTATGCCTTATAAAAGCCATATTTGCCAAAATACTATTGCAAATGCCGGCTCCGCTATAGTATATGCTGCAGATCAACAAGACTCCACGTCCTTCGATTTAGTCGATGATTACCATCGACACCATGATCTCTCCTATTGCAATGAGTACTCCGAGCGGGATGCTCTGTGAGATTTTTTACTGGAACTTTCTTATGCACGAGCGTTCAGCCGTCGGGTGACGCTGTTGTTCTTGCCAATTCATGCACAAACCAATGCTGATGTTTGATACGTCCGTGTTCGTGAAGAAAACTAAAAACCGGATGTCGAAAAAAGTATCATACACTTGCGAGCGGCGCTTCAGTGTATGTGCGCAAATAAGTGCCTGTGAGGAACCACATTATGTGCACATGAAAGGCGTGCCAGCAAGTAATGTTATTATCACATGAACGGCTCCTTTCTCCAGCACGCCAGTTTCAAAAAGCGAAGGGATCAACATTTTTGAATCTTCCAAAAACCTCGTCCGGTATCCCGACTTGTAAACACTCTAAGAAAGATGGTTCGTGTCCTCGCTGGTAGCGATAATGTAAACGAAGAAAATGTGGCTTAGCTGTTTCGCGACAAAACGTTTCGCCAACTTGGCTTGACAGGCCAATAGAAATCTGCGCTTTAAAACAATGGTTTCCAGACTTTGTTCAGCATGACAACAGCTAATTACTCGCAGTCAGATGTTTATATGGAATGCGTTACACGCGTGAGTGTAGATCTTTTTTGGAAACATGCACGGAGAGACTGCGGAGCTGGAGCGAGTTGTCCTCACGCATTAAGTCTGCATTTAATAGCACAGTGTATACCCCTGCAAGATTTTGGATGATTATTTCTTGCTAGATTGACCCTAGAGATTCTTCGATACCGCCATAAAGTGGCTCCGGCCTTGGTGTGTGAAATAAGTTATTCTTGCTATTAGCAACCCGGCTAGACTTCGTAGCAAATCAAGCACTGTTTTCAATGAGATTGAGCTTTATTCGCGCTGTGTGCAATACTTTAGCTGAGATCCAAACGAAAAAGTAAGAGGCAGGAGAAAAATGAAGATCCGAAAATTTTCAAAAGCAACAGACAGGTAAAAGATGATTTAAGGTGCAGTCCGGTAAAAGGTTCGCTTGAAGGCTGGTAATTTACCTAAATACAAAGTTCAACGGTCTGTAAGACAAAGTCGCGACCCTATTCCATCACTCCGGACACTGTCGTTACAAAACGAAAGGTTGAGGTTCACTTTCATTGACAGAAATTCATGATCGATGCCTAAATGCGGACGCGCTGATTCCACATCACAATACATGCCAGTAGAATGTGCTGAAATCCGTTGGAGGCAAAGTATTGTATTTATCATCGTCTGTAGCTAAGCAAACCTTTGATACACAATTCTAAACTGCTGAAAAACGCAGTGTCATTGCTTAGCCCAAACAGGGGACAAGAGCAATCCATATCAGCTTCAGCCAAATGCACACCTTTTTGGCGCGATGAGACTGGCCGCCGCAACAGAGAGCATTTGATAGCCAGCCGTCGAAAGGGCAGTGGCGATTTACATGGTGGGGCATACTACCACGTGGGCCGATTGGGTGTACCAGGATTTATTTAAGATTGCGGTAAAGTGAAACGGGTTCCTCCATTCAAAAGCCCATGAGCGTTTTGGCCTTTCATCGGACAAAATGTCTTGAGGCCGTGGCCACTCATGATTCGACGCAAAATCTCCCTGGAAAAAAGACTTGATCGTCCGTCGCAGCGCCTCCCCCTTCGGTGTGTACTAACCGACCTTCTTACAAGTTTGATGCTTAGCCAGTAGCTGTAACAGCTGCCTTTTGAAGATTAGCGGGACTGCTGCCAGAAAGAAGGTAGCGGTGATGAATTACCTCCTTGACATTCATGTGCTTTGCACCTCGCTAAGCCAAGCATCAAACAACGCTCAAATTTGCTTCACTAAAGTTAGCTTGCAAGACTGTGGAGGTAATACAAAACGGTTTTCTCATCCAGTGTTAGACTGAGTGCAACGCCCATCAGCTTTATCGCCATGGCGATCCAACGTTCAGTCCACATGGAGGGTACGGATAGGTCTAAAGGTTGAAGCTCCAAGCGTAGGCGGTAATCCTGAGGAGAATGACTTGTGGGGTCGAAAACACTCGCAGACCGACATCTTGTTTTTTTGCTCTCGAAATAGCGCAAGATCTGCTCGCATGGGCATGTAAGATATCCACTGCAGATGACAAAAAAAGAAATGGCTTGACCCGTAATTTCGATACGATAAGTTCGACAAGAGCCGGTGTGACCTATCTGCTTGTAGACGGGCCAAGTTGGATGTCTACAGGTAAGGGTGGAAGTGTCTGGCCATGACTTGTAAAGTCGCCAAGATTGTTTTCATCACGGAGCACCTTGGCGACTTTCTGAGTTTTGCATCAAGGTTGTTGGTGGCAAGAACAGCGCATTTCCTGAAGGCTTACTTAGCCGTGTGCTTACACATAACAGATAGGCTACCCGGTACAAAAAATATGCGCTCAAAATCAGGCACTGTAGAGTGCAAGGAGTGTTGTAAAACAAAGAAAAGATTAGTGGCTGCTGATCAATGAGTTTTTTGATTGGTTTAAGAATACAGAACAAGTGTGAGCCCCTTTGTGGCCCACATGTTGGTGCGAGAGGAGTAATGATTTTGTACTGTTTTACAGCGTAAGTACACTTTCTTTTCTGTACAGTTTTGCTAAAAACTACATTGTACAATTGCTCGAGTTTCGCGTGACCACGTTTATATTGCTGTTTACTGTAGTGTCAAAGTACTGGTTCTGCAAAATGAAGGTGACTCCGTAATGGAGAGATTCGTCTTACACGTGGGCTGTTAGCCAGATGCCAAGTAGATAGCAAAGTCTCAGTAATGGGTACATTAAGAGTAAAGAGTACTTAAGTAGACTTAACTTCAACGATATTTCTCTCTCAAAATAGCAACCGGCGTTTTTTGTTACGCTTAATTCTCAGTTAAGCTCCCGAATGAAGTACGAGCCCACCTTCGATTGTTTCAATATGCGAATATTTTAAGTCTTCTGCGCAAGGTGCAAGGTATGCTCGTTGCATTTGCCCTCAGTCCGGGATCAATGGTGTAATGTGTATGTTAACTATTATAAAAATAAATCCCCATCACCCCCCCTTTTTAACCCCAATACATCACGGTGGATTTGTTATCTAAGGCATCGTTAAATTGTGAACGTTTAGCGAAATTTCACTACGATTAGCATGAAATGACATCCTGCAATTTTCGTCATCATTGATGACAATGGCAATAATTTTAATTCATCACTATTGAACGGCAGCCTGAATCCAGCTATTAGTAGCAAGATCGGTGGAAGCAGTGAGGTGCGTAACGCTGCAACCTTTATCATCGCGGAAGTTCGTTTGCCAACATTGCCTTTTCACTGCTTACCCTCGAGAGCATATAACACATTATAAATTCTCTTCATTACCGACCGCATGTTTCATCGAACGGATGAGAAAGGTGGCTCAAACACCCGATCATTTACAAGCTATTTTCGGTAGTGCAGCCGTGGGCATTCTTGGTCACTGTGTCTCTATGAGCCTCGAAGAATTTGTCGTCATCGAGATACATACGGCAGATCCGTCCGTTAATGAAGATGCATTTTTTTCATTCGCTCCCCCCGGATGAAATTGTGCACTATGTGCTCGTTTATATTGCGACACCCTGCCGCGTAGATCACGGCACCGTACAGCTCGTAAGTATATAGTAAGCGAATATATTGCGTACCACATTTTGTCTGCCAAGCCCCAATAGGGAAACCGTTCGCCTCAAGCTTTTCACCAGCTACGATATGTTACAATTCCAAACGGGGCTCAATCAGACGTCGGAAGAAATACCATCAGCTCGTACAGGGCTTTAGCAATACTTCTCTCTACATTTAAATGCTAAGATCTTTAAGGGCAAAGTTGAAAAAATCCCCTTTTACTGACACGAATAATTAATATAGACATGGACTTGAGTTTGGGGTAAGCAGAGAAAAAAACAGCTTGTAATTTTTGCAAATATTAGAATCCTGTATTGCGCTCAAGAAGTTGCCCCTTTTTAAGCAGGACATATTTTCAATGCTAAAGCGACAGATATCGAGAATTCTTAAAGTTCCTCTGATAATTACCACAAGCGCTCGAAACCTATTTTGTCAAAGTAAAAATGAATGTGTTGGCTATATTTGAGGGTTAGGAATCTCAATAGCAGAGATGTAGGCTGACATCTTTTTAACAGTAGTTAGTATCGTTCTCATCGAGGGCCTTCCCAAAGATGCGGATCAATCTATCGTGTGGCGCAGTGGAATGCTGTTCACTTTAGAACCCGGAGGTCCAATGTTCAATCCCCGGGCCGGGTAGAGCGGGGTTACAGTGTAATGAATAGAACCCTTCAGCACGCGCTTGACATGGCTTACACGACTCCTAAAAAGGGGCGACGTTCTAAAAAATTACTCAAAGATGTGACTCGCATCGCATACAATCAACCTTTGAAGATGTGAAAATTGCATAAATATTGAGCGCACCTTTTGATCTGCTTGGTCAATTGAAGTGCAAAAGCAGTAGCGATGCGAGAGCTAGACATTGACCTTAACCAAATTAAGTGACCTATCGACTGCTGAGTGACTACTAAGTACCCGCACTCTTTAAAGTGTCAAAGTTATTGACGTTAAAAAATGTTAGTCGTTGATCGCGTGAAGTGCTGTTTGGTGTAAATTCGTATAGGCAATATGATGTCATCTTGTTCATGGCCTTGTTAGAGCGCCAAAAGTAATGGATTTATTCAAATTTTGTTGGCAATTAAGTTTTAACTCTTATAGATAGATTGCAGATGTGCTTTAGGCGCGTACATGAGATAGCGCTAGCTCTAGTGTGAGACATAGGGTTTACGAGATGGTCAGCATGGTGTTTTCGTATTCTATTGAGGCAAGCTTAAGTAGCACGGATAGTGTTTTCCATTGCAATATATTGTGTTGATATTGGTCACGATGATTTTGATACGTGGAGGACATTCCCGATCGTCAAATATACCACTTTTGCGGAATGTCGGCGGGGCTTTTAATTGCGGTATCCAAAGCAAGCCCTGCGACAGTTTGAAGTACCGTACTTCACAAAAAAATCACCTGACCTCCTTTTGAAAGGCGATTTTGTTCATATTAAAGGTGGTCAAAAATGAACCGAAATTGTGATTATTTTGTTAAGTTTTTAGGGCACCTTTTCAAAATTGTTGACGGTCGGTTAAAAACGATGAAACTGTTCTTTAATTGGTCAATAACAACCTTTGTTATTTAAGGTCCACACATTTCG
>NW_020187131.1:1806-1916 GCF_900000015.1 Plasmopara halstedii | reverse complement strand
AACATAACGTTTTTTGAACGCTTGTTTGATAGGTTTGTTGGCGATCAAGTCGCATACTCGTATCAGACTGGTGCAACCGGAAGGGATTGCACCCAACGTAATATTCAATT
>NW_020187131.1:1678-1796 GCF_900000015.1 Plasmopara halstedii | reverse complement strand
GCAAGATCGTAACCACTCCAAGTACCCGCAGCATCCTTCTTTATCCATCCAGTGCTTCCCATGGAAAGTGATGTTACTTGATCCATCCCAGTTAGCAAAACGTCGGGATAATGTTCCG
>NW_020187131.1:0-256 GCF_900000015.1 Plasmopara halstedii | reverse complement strand
TCGGCTGTTGGTAGAGTTCGGCTGGACAAGTGGCTGTAGAGACTGCAAATGCAACTCCAGGGACATTTCTCGACGAAGTAGGCGAGCGACAGATTCAACGTGGTCTCGCCCGCGTTTCATGCGTTCTTGGGCGTCCGCCCATTTCTGATTCGCAGGATTCGATAGCAGAAATCTCTTCATGATGCCAGACTAGAGTGTGGACTCCGTGGTGATTTTTTTGTTTGGTCATTACCCATGTGGTGATTTTTTTGTTAAA
>NW_020187130.1:0-298 GCF_900000015.1 Plasmopara halstedii | reverse complement strand
CGGACCTCCAACTGACTCTTTGCCAGCCACTAATTTGACCATGCTGTCGTCCCCTATTCTTCTCCCGTTGCCTCCTCCGTCTACGTTTCCACCTCGACGGCCGTTGTACCTGCTGATGCGGTCGACCCGGACGACGAGCTAATAGACGCGACACCAAACGCTGCCAACTCGCCTCCTAACGCTGCTGCTGCTTTGGACGACGAGTCGATGGATTTCACACAGCCTCTCGTCGATTCTGCTCCGCCTCCAAGCGTCGACACGCGTCCGCATATGGCGGACCTGTTGCAGCAGCTAAGAA
>NW_020187129.1:889213-889443 GCF_900000015.1 Plasmopara halstedii | reverse complement strand
ATTTGATATCCGCATCATGAGGAACCACAATTCGTGGTGTATCCGCTGAATTGGTGCTATAATAAAAATATAGCAACCCATTATTCAACGAATATCGATGCAATCATGCATGCATTCGTGGTGACAATTTCTTGTCCGAGTTTCTAACCTCCTTGCTTCCTAGAGCCCATAGAATCGCTACACACATCTCATCACCCGCATACACGGTGCGGATCAAATTTGTCACGGAA
>NW_020187129.1:888428-889203 GCF_900000015.1 Plasmopara halstedii | reverse complement strand
TGTTTCTGCAGGTCTTGGCTTTCAGCCATCGCATCGCGAACGTGTCGTAGGACACTCATTCTGGTAGACATAAGTCATCGATTTCGTCACGGATGGTGGGGGGGCTGACATCAGCTAACCGTTCGGCTATTCCTCCCCCACCAAGCCCTGAGTCATGGGATGGCGGCGTCAGTGGGACGCGAGGGTGAATTAGCCCGTTCGCGTAGAACAGCGTATAGCCGATAGACGAATGCACTGCATTATTCAGTGCAAAATCTACGAGTGGTAACATGGCGCTCCAGCGCTTCGGCGTCTCATCGCAGACGCTGCGAAGGACGTCTTCGATGACGCGATTCACGTTTTCAGTTTGACCATCGGTTTGCGGATGATTCGCTGTCAACATATCTAACTTGGCGCCGAGCACCTTAAAGATATTCGACCAAACTTTTTACGTGAAACAGGGGTCTCTATCAGAGAGAATCGACCCTGGGAGTCCGTGATGTCGAAAAACACGATTTACAAACAGCGTTGCGGTACCGACTCCGTCGATGGTGTCTGGCACCACCACCAAATGAGCCATCTTGCTCAACCGGTCGACGAAAGTCACGACACCCGTGTTGCCCGCAGAGTCTTTCGGTAGGCAAAACACAAAGTTCAAACTCATGGACTGCCAGCACCCAGTGGGCACCGGTAAGCTGACCAGCGGCGCAGCCGCATTTGGAGCGGGTTTTACCCGTAGACACGTCTCACACGTGCGCACATAGGGGCTCGTCCATTCGTACAACTTGAACACCAA
>NW_020187129.1:887487-888418 GCF_900000015.1 Plasmopara halstedii | reverse complement strand
AGTCAAATAGCCTTGGGAAGGCAATAATTACTCTTGGAGTAAGCGGATTGCGATCCGCAAACTCATACTTGGTTCTTGTAAAGAAACGAAAGGTCGGCGACCTAAAGTACCCTTTCCCAAGCGCTTAGCTACGCCAGCCCCGCTGCACTTGATGTCATAAACAAACAAGAACAATGATTAACGAGTGGTACATCTAGCCAGACAATCAGCTAGATATTAAATTGTGCAATCAAGTGTGTATGTTAAGCCTGTCTAGCGCTATTTGACAAAGCCTATGTGCAAGCGGGGCTGCCATTCTCATCGAAAAGGGTCGGTGGCGGGCGGTGACGACCGGGTCGACCGCCGTTCGGTGACTCGAGGTGCTCTTCAAGCGTTTGAGGACGAGCTAATCGGAGCTTTGCTGGGTGTCATGCTGAAGTAGTATATCGCTGTGCGGACGCTCTTGACGATTTAAAGCACGTCGTGCGCCGGTTGCCTCGCCTTTAGGACTACCGCTCTTTGTCGGAGCGACTCCTATCCGTGGAGCAGGCGAATGCATCGCTGCAGGCAACGGTGGAGCGCTTTGTTCCATTGGAAATGGAGGTTGCAGCACTCCGTGCTCAGAACCAGTTGCTGTTTTAACTTCTGGACGGCCGCGGGCCCGTTGGATCCGCTCCGGCGACAACGCTTCTGTGTTCACTTGCGCCGGATCCCGATTCGGCTTAAGCAAGCTCACGTAAAAAACCGGGTGGGTGCATCTCCGTTTCGGAAGGTGCAGCGTGTACGCCAGGCCCCGTTTGGCCGCAACCTTAAACGGTATGATAAACCGTGGACGAAACTTTGTCCGGAAGATAGCAGAGGCTGCATGTGTAGGCAGTTATTTTTTATTCAATAAAACCAGGTCCCCGACTTTAAAGCTATCCGCTTTGCCTCTTCCTATTTTATCTGCAAG
>NW_020187129.1:887342-887477 GCF_900000015.1 Plasmopara halstedii | reverse complement strand
GTCGGTGTTGAATAACTGCTTCGACTAGTTGGCCTTCTGTTCCATCCGCTAAGATGACTTTGTTTATCTGTTGCTTGCGCTTGGGATCCTTGCGATAAGGCTTAAGCAGCGACGTATGAAACACCGGATGCAATT
>NW_020187129.1:880958-887332 GCF_900000015.1 Plasmopara halstedii | reverse complement strand
CAAGAGCACGGTGCCCTTCGAGACTGGGCACTGCTCCCCTCTACCTCTTTGAAGCTCAACAGAACCCAGTTCTTCCCAGTTGGACACGCCGCGCCTACTGGGTTTTGTTCCCGCGACAAATCAGACTGGTGAGAAGCGGAACGTCGTTCGACGATCCCCTTGCGCAAGAGACAACCCGTCCGAAGGTGACGGGTGGCTCCACAAACAAAACACCGTCGGGTGTTTACACGCTGTGCAGCAGCTCGGAGCTTTATCTCCTTCTCAGAATAGCTGAGATCCAATGGCTCAGGCCCGCTCGACGAGCTCTAAGGGTGTGTATTCCAATCAAGTCGCGCCGACTCGAAGTTGAATACGGCATTCAATGCCACTCTCACCCTTCAAAACAGATGGATGCACTCGGAAGACTTCCATTCTGGTCACGTTAGTGCGGAGGCTCTCCATAAAGACGGTTACTGCGACCGCCTCGGGGAGAGAATCGGCTGCCGTCCCGGTAGTGAGAGTACGCAACGCTTGGACAAAGTCCACCAGTTCCTTGTTGCCCTGTCGGGCGGCAAGAAAACGCGATCTCACGCGAAATGCCGGGTCAGGCGGAGAACTCTCGTAAAAGCTATCGCTTCAGCACCGTCCAGGAGGGAAAACAGCTTCAACCAGAGCACCGTGCGTTAGTGCCCATTCGCACGCTCGAACCCGAGCTAGGAGATAGCGAGCACCACGCGCTGTTGCTCGTTTTGGAGCATGGCGGATGCCAAAGCCATCTCTGCCTCTCTTATCAGGAGAGGGAGATACTCTCCATTCTTACCCTCGTATATCTTAACGAATCATCCGTCTTCAAAGGTGGCTCATAGACGTAGTCGACGCTGGCAGCTTCTGCTGTAAATGCTCTAACACATCATTTTCATGGTTCGAACACGCCTCTAGGCGCGTGCTTATGGCATTGGGCCTTGCGCAACGAGGTGCCCCACGCCCTCAGAGACCAGCTGGGACATCAGCTTATTAAGCCCGTCCTACTTGCACTGGGGCAAATAGGACTATTCATCTATCCTCACAAAATATCAGTCAGGCGTGGATTTACCATCAAGTGCTACCATGTGCAGCGAGGCTGCCGTAGATCTTTGCTTAGAGGAAGCTAAGATAAGGTCACCGACACATACGTTCTTTCCAAGAACCAGTACAAGTGAAGCGAATTGCAATGCGCCACATCTAAGTACTTAAGCCTTACCTAGACAAACGAACACTTCTGTTCAAAAATGAAACTGTATTTAATTGTTTTAGTTGCGGCAGAGCCGCTCTGTAGCTCTTCGGGAAAGGCAGAGGGCGACGTGAGGCTGTCGAGCGTCACTGAAGATATTCAGTAGCTGAAGAAGGGGAAGAAGACTACTCTAGTCTAAGCGCTAGCGCAAGAAGACAGGAGAATGCCAGAAGAGTCCAGCCTCAAATTTGTTTTGGGAGGGTTTCCACTGCCTTCACTGATGACAAGTGCCGGTGGCGATTTCACATTCTTTGAGAGAAGATGACTTATGGACCGCGAAAGACTTTTGGAACATGGATCCTGATGTCTAACAGAACTTGTGGCGATCACCAGTGAAGTATCATCGCAATAGGTGCCCAGGAACGGTGCTGGTAGAAGCCCAAATAACGACGCACTTGTATCTTTCAACGAGCTTGCACCTGTGAAAACGACAGACGGTGAGGACTTTCGTCTTTTTCAAAGTCTCGGAAAGCAACAACTTGCATGAACTCTAGAGCATCGAAGACCTTTTTCTTTCTTACAATCCACACAATGTGGAGAGACTAATGAAAGATGTATCAGCAAACTCAGTCCTGCTTTTGCGCAATAGTCGCCGGTGCTAATGATTCACATTGAGCGACTGCAAATCTTGTTGACACCATCTCTTGTTCTTTTCTTCATTTCCTTGCAACGCGACAATCACCAAATCTATCGAACAAGCCTCAAGTTTTGGTGGAGCAGAAGGAGATGCATTGATATCGCCTCGACAGTGACATGTGCTAGCCTAGCAATTGTCGGAGTTGCTGTGCCACAAAAAAGAAACTCGCTCGATGTCAAATGTCTATGGAAGTGCATGATGAATGAGTTTGGATGAGCTCCGATTTCCAGGCTCTCTTAAAGATCAAGATTCCATACACGATCACGCTATTATTTCAGCAAAAGTCACCAGTGAGTTCGAAAGTCTCTCATCTTTGTCAGCTCTGGGTCTATCGGAAAGTGCAATTGAGTGCGATTCAAGTGGAGTACCAGTGGGATATATAGGCGGTGGGCTTGATGAATTAGCGTAGAACGAGAAGTATCAATTCTATGGCTTCCAATTTCACGGATTAATCTTGAGTTACCGTCTGCATTGACGCCTGCAACCAAAAGTGAGAGCAGTCTTCTCCCCCCTTCTTCAGCTTCTTTTTATCTTTAGTGACGCTCGACAGCCACTCGTTGCTCTCCGCCTTCCTCCGGAGAGCTGCATCTTATCAGCAGAAACTGGGAACTCCAAGTGGTCCACCTACAGGACCTTGTCGATACCCAAAAAGAAAATGAGGAGCATATGTGTGTCAAATCGATTAAAATTTCTTCTAATATATGTAAACCCAATGGTTTGACATGAATTAGAAGTGTGCGGTGCTTGGAGTTTTGGTGGAATTCTCCGTGCTGACAAGCAGTAAAGAACCAAATTTCGCTGGGTTATTTGACTATATTAAAGCTTAATTCGGCTGACATGCCAGCGAATGCTTTCAAGCGTGACATCAAGCCACCAAGAGTGTACCACAACTTTGTACAGACACTGCTTTGTAGCAAAGAACAGAGATTATTAGAGCTTCTTGATCAGCAATAATCCAATCAATTCCGAATTATTATCCATTTTTTAAGAGCATTGACAAAGAGATCTTCCTTTAACACCTCATCAGAAATCCTTGCGTCGACATTAAGACCAGCATTTTCCAAAACGAATTCTCCATGTCCTGATTTTGGAAGTGTCGGTGACTTTGTGAATGTTATCAAAGTCTGTCCTCATTCAGAACTCTGACCCCTCAGTATTTCACGCACTTCTACCCAGCAGAGATATCATTTTTCCGTCTTTGTAATTATGCTTGGAGGACTGCTGGAGCACCTGCTTCAGTTTCAGCAACCTTACGAGCGCTTTTCGCTCAAAGGGTGACTCTCGTAATCTGTTTGCTTATTGCGACACTAGATTTAGGTTGTACGTGTTATTCTTAGGTTTTGTTGTCGTACAATTTCTCTGTTTCAGCTGGCGAAACTCAAAACGCAAGTAAATAGAATTTTGTAGTATGTTCACAATCAACGCAAATATTTCCAGGCAAACTAAAAAATAGTTATTGAAATTAGGCGCCCGCTTAAGTTCGCCGTTTATTGTGTTTCACCAGCAGGCTGAAAGTTAAATAAGTGATGATCTAGGGACATCAACGTTGTTCCTCGATGAAAGCGACACCAAACAAAGTATTGCTGGAAAATCCGCAAACTTACTTTGCCGAGCTTTCGTTGTTAAGCTTTAAAATATCGGACCTCTCTTACTACAAAAGTATGCATTACTATAATGGGCATATCTCTAATCATAATTTGTATAAATTAATATGATCTTTTTAATGCACTAATAAATTGAAAAGTATGTTGTTGCTGTCCGCCATTTAAAATAGCAATGGTGGGTAAGAATGTAGCCAAGTCTTTATCCTCTGCTCCGTCAACCAAGAAACGCAAAGTCTCTCCGTGCTCTTCCTTGCCATTGATCATCGAGCAGAAAATTGATGCCAATGATGTTGTGGATGCCCACGATCTTGTGTCACGGATCGACATTCACAGCGCCACGAAAGCTCGGATGCTGCTCACATGGCTGCTGTACCCTGTAACTCCCGAGGAATTCTACGAAAATTATTGGGAGCAGCGCCCATTGGCTATCAAACGCAACTACTCCAGCTACTATGATGGCTGGTTTAGCAAGCATGATATCGACCGTATACTTAAGACTCATACACTCGAGTACGTCGCTGATTTGGACTTAACTAAGTATTTAGACGACACTCGTCACACACTTAATCCATCAGGTACTGCAACAGCCAATCAAGTGTGGCAACATTTTGATGAAGGCTGCTCTGTCCGTCTCTTGTGTCCACAAAAGTACTCGGACAATGTTTGGAAGCTGCTAGCCACGTTGGAGGACGAATGGGGTTGTATGGCCGGTGCCAACACTTACTTGACACCGAAAAATACGCAGGGATTTGCTCCTCATTTTGATGACATTGAGGCATTCTTGTTGCAGATGGAAGGAAGCAAGCATTGGAAAGTGTATCAACCTATGAACAAGAGCGACATGTTGGCAAGATATCCCAGTGGTAACTTTAAGTCGGAAGAACTGGGCAAACCTACTTTGGAGATTGATCTAGATCCAGGAGACTTGCTTTACTTTCCTCGCGGCTTTGTCCATCAAGCACGTGCATTCGAAGAGAAGCACTCGTTGCACTTGACAGTATCAACAGGTCAACAAAATTCGATGGGTAATTTTCTCGAAGTGCTACTACCTCAAGCGATCGCAAGTGCGATTGACAATAACGTGGATTTACGACGCTCACTACCCCGAGATTACCTGGAATATATGGGTGTCATGCACTCAGACCGTCAAAATGATCCAAAGAGGCAGGCATTTGCTGAGAAGCTAAAGAACGCGTTAAAAACCGTGCTTGGGGAAGCCATGGATATGCTTGATGCTGCGTCAGATCAAATGGCCAAGAATTTTCTTGTGGATCGCTTGCCTCCGGTACTGGAAGATGTAGAAGAAAACTGTACGAGTGACAATAGCCCATTGCAGAAAATTATGGTCAACACCCAGTTAAAGCTAATTCGACATGGTGTGGCACGTCTAGTGATTGAAGAAGGTAAAGCTGTACTCTACCATTGCCGTGAAAACTCTCGTATGCATCACGAAGTTCCAATTTCTCCGCTCGAATTTGAGCTAGACGATGCTGAAAGCCTTGAATTTATTCTCAGAAGCTACCCTAATTACTTCCGCGTGGGCGACATGCCGCACGAAGATCCTCAAGACCAGATGGCGCTCGCGAAAGCCTTGTACAAGGAAGGCATTTTGATGTTTCAGAAATCTTGAGCTTCTACTTACGTAAAACACACTGATATATTCAGTAAAACAATGTAGAGTATTAGAACGTTCAGTATAAAAGCTTAGATTCGGTATAGGCCACATTTTATTATGGTGTTCTGGCGTATACAATGATTACGCATCATTTTTACTATAAAGCTTTACCGGTGTTCTGTATAGTTCTATATCCAGTTTCTACCATGTTTCTGCTAGCCCTCAATTAGATTCTTAGTTTAAAATCAGCCTTCTCTACCACCGACCTCTTGACGACAATGTGCCCACTGCGCTATATTCTTCTGCTTCTCTCGTTGTTGGTAGCGATGATTGGACTATCTCAGGCTTTGACAGACCAAGAAGTTTCGGCGCATACGGAGGATGGCGAAGATAAAAAGACTGGAAAAGGCAAGAAACAACAGTCGACAGTCCGCACACTTATGGACATGCTTAACGGGAAATACCTTTACGATGCCTATCAGATCAGTCGTGGCACAGCAGTCATAAAAGATCATTAAACAAGCTGTAGTTGGCGGGTGAACGACGCTTAACGTGACGTCTTGATGAAAAATTCCTCGGCACAAGAAACCGAGTTGCTTAAAATGTATGATGAGTGGGTTGCGTTGCTATAACTGTAAGACTATAGACTGATTGTTGATGGCAACACGTAAACATGAAATCGTTGTATATGTTCATCATTGCTTGGTAACAATTTGACATTAAATATATGGCGGGCTCCCCGATTCCTACATCTCCTCGCTGTCTATGCCGGACGCTGACAAATATTGCCCGAGTTCATAACAAGTGGTTGGGTAGCCGAGTTTTCTGTAAGCGGCACAAGTTCCTCATCCTTGCGCATGACGTGGCGCTGTGGGTCTGTTAGCTGCACCTCAAAACGGGTTCCATTCTCGCCTGTTCCTTGCTTTGCACGACCCTGAACAATGTGGTGCAGTAACATGCTCTCGGCCTCATCAATGCCCTTTATTAGCTCGTCCAGCTGCTCCTTGTCGCTCACCTGACGATTTGCTATAAAATGTTCACGCAACGTCATGCGCGCCTGCTTGAGCGCGTATACATCACCGCGAAAAGCCTGTCGACTCGCACGCAACAGACGACGGTAGCCTCTAATAACCTGCATTTGAGATGTCTAGACCAACTATAATTAGTATGCAAACTATCTTGAGAGAATATTATTTCTCGTAATTTAAAAAAGATTAAGGAAGAATAGAAAAATGCCCCAATTTTTGCCATATATAAAAAAAATATCCT
>NW_020187129.1:880618-880948 GCF_900000015.1 Plasmopara halstedii | reverse complement strand
CAGCCAGCATACGGCGTCGCCGTCGCCTCTATACAGAGGTTCTATGTCTCGGTGAGACTAGGGTGAACACGCACTCCGCGTCGCCCGGTGTCACCCTCACTGTCCACTCCTTTGGTGCTCCGATGTTATCTACAACATCCGACGAAGGGCTGCTAACCCCGTAGTCTTCGTCCAGTGGATAGCGTGCCACTCCACACGCATCTGAAGGGCCAAGCCTAAAATGCCTCGGACTCTGTTCGACCGCGCCATCAATGGCATGTGGCGACTGCTTCGCAACAAGCGCAGCGCTCAGTGGATTACGTGCCACTTCACGTGCATCACGGGAGCTTT
>NW_020187129.1:879092-880608 GCF_900000015.1 Plasmopara halstedii | reverse complement strand
ATCGCGTGCGATCGCGTTTCCTTGCCGCCCGACAGGGCAACAAGGAATTGGTGGACTTATCCAAGATATGCGCACACTCATTGCCGGGATGGCAGCAGATCCCCTTCCGGAGGCGGTCACAGCGACCGTCTTTATGGAAAGCCTCCTCACTGGCGTGGCCAGAATGGAAGTCTTCCATGTGCATTCATCTTTGTTTGAAGAGGCGGTTAATGTGGCATTGAACGCCGAGTTCAATTTCAAGTCGGCACGACTTGGATGGAATACACACTTCAACAACTCGTCGAGCGGGCTTATTCCGATGGATCCTAGTTATGCTGAGGACGAGTGGAGCAGAGCTCCGAGCTGCCGGGCAGCATACAAACACACGACGGTGTTCTATCTGTGGGGACACACGTCATCTTCGGAGCGGTTACCCCCTGTACAAAGCGCATCAAGGTTCTTCGAACCATCGTTCCAATGCCCACCAGTCTGGTTTGTCGCGGGGAAACGACACCACCCAGTAGGCGCGGACGATCTACTGGGGATGATCTGAGTTCTGTTGAGCCTCTGGGAGGTAGAGGTCAACAGGGTTCAGCCCCGAAGAGCTTCGTACTCTTGAACACGGAACTTGCATGCAAGCTGGGCTTGCTGGTCGTGGAGGCGACCGTGAAGGGCTTGAAGAAGCCATGGAAGATCCTCATCAATTCCGAGACCTCGAGCAATTATGCTCGACGTTCCACGACGAAAGGAAGTCAGCTATATGCTGAGGCGCTGAAAGCGCGGTTGGGTGGCATCATCACTGTTCGCCTAGCGACGGTGACATGTGTCGCGGTCCCGAAGGTCCCTGTGGACCTCAGGGTCAAGTTTCTTGACTTGGATAGGCTGAAACGCTGTTTAGTCTTAGACTTGGATACAAGGTATGACCTCATCCTAGAAATGGCATGGTTGAAACACCATGAGCCATGGATTGATTGGAGGTCAAAGACCTTCGGCGCTACGCGCACGTCCCCCGGTGGAGCTTTGGGAAGTCGTATACCCACCACTGCTAGGAGACAACAGCGCTATTGGCGAGAGCACTGGACTGAGAGGGTCAACGTGCTGGGCATTGGAATGTCAGAGTTAATAGTCACCAACGGTGTATTGGACAGGAGTCCTGAGCGTGGCTCGCGAGCTGATCGTGGAGTGGCACGTAACCCACTGAGCGCTGCTCAAGTTTCGGAGCAGTCGCTGCATGTCATGCATGACATGGTCGGCCAGAGGCCGAGGCATCGAGGGCGAGGCTCCCGTGATGCACGTAAAGTGGCACGTAAACCACTGAGCACTGCTCTCGTTGCGAAGCAGTCGCTGCATGCCATTGATGGCGTGGCGGACAGAGTCCGAGGCATCTTGGGCACGGCCCTTCAGATGTGCGTGGAGTGGCACGTCATTTACTGGACGAACACTGCGGGGTTAGCAGCTCTTCGTCGGATGTTGTAGATAACATCGAAGATCCAAAGGAGCGGACAGTGAGGGTAACACCGGACGACGCCAAATACAA
>NW_020187129.1:878640-879082 GCF_900000015.1 Plasmopara halstedii | reverse complement strand
CGCATTCGCCTGCTCCACGGCTAGGAGTCGCTCCGACAGAGCGCGGTAGTCCTCAAGGGGAGCCACTGGCGCACGATGTAATTCAAATCCTCAAGAGCGTCCGCATAGCGATATGCTAATTCAGCATGACGCTCAGCAGAGCTCCGATCACGAAAGATCTCGTCCTCAAGGGGTCGGAGAACATCACGAGTCACCGGACGGCGGTCGACCCGTTCGCCACCGCCCGCTACCGACTCTTCTTGATGAGAACGGTGACGTCCACTTTTACATGGAGCGTCTTGTTGGACGATGTCATCACCAGGGTCAAACCGAATATCTGGCGAAGTGGCGGAGGTATCCCGACTCCGAAAACTCGTGGAAGTTTGGGATGTCACTTTGTCAAGATTGCCCAGACGCCGTGGACGCTTTTGATCAGAACGATCAGGACGCCCCGCGCTTCCCA
>NW_020187129.1:878175-878630 GCF_900000015.1 Plasmopara halstedii | reverse complement strand
ACCACCGAGCTTTGAGATGGCTAGCGCCACGCGCTGTTGCTCGGTCTGGAGCATGGCGTACGCGATGGCCGTCTCGACCTCTCTCATCCAGAGCAGAAGTTTCTCTCCATCCATCCCCTCGAAGACCTTAACGCTCACCATGAGCGGCTTAGGGCGGGGGGGGGGTAATCCGTTACAAGTGGTGGCGTCACAGAGGCAAATGAAGCAGACATCTTCTGCTGCAGGTGCTTTAGCAGCGCGTCTTCGTAATTTGAGAACGCCTATAGACGTGCACCAATCGCCTCGGGGTCTTGCGCAGCAATGTTTTGCACGCACTCAGGGCCCAGCAAGGACATCAGTTTTTTAAGTCCGTCCTGCACGCCCTCAGGGCCCAGCAAGGACATCAGTTTTTTAAGCCTGTCCTGCATGCCCTGGGGCAAAGAGGAAAATCCATCCTCACAGAGGATCAGTCTAAG
>NW_020187129.1:877661-878165 GCF_900000015.1 Plasmopara halstedii | reverse complement strand
TGCGTCACTTGCAAGTGGACCAGATGCCCACACTAAGCACCCAACATCATCATTTAAGGAAGCACCTCCGTCGCCACCTGTGCCTAGAACAAGGGAGCTTATTTCGTTTCCAAATTGAACTCGATATCCTCCGATATTATAGGTTACACTAGGACCGGTGACTGTCAAAACGATTCGCTGGATGTCACGCGTGAATCCTCCATGAAGAAGATCAAGTCTTGGTACTAGACTGACCGCAACCGCCGAATCTTTCAAAGTTCCAAGCTGTAGACGTGCTGTTGCGGACCGCACGCAATCGCATCCGTTTGTGTCACACTTGCCACGTATGCGAAACGTCGCCAATGTTTCAAGGGCTTCGTCGTCTTGTCCATCATTGTATGCTCTGCCCAGACGAATATAGTCACCGCAATTTATGGTCAACTCCTTTATCAACTTTATCTCTGCACTGCTTGCAATTGAGCCAAGATCAGTAGCTGTACTCACAGCTGAATCACTACGGAAAAT
>NW_020187129.1:877054-877651 GCF_900000015.1 Plasmopara halstedii | reverse complement strand
ATTGGATAATGACCGGGCTATTTCTGTCTAACTTACGATGTACTTGTGCAGGTAGTTGGCGAGACCAAGCCACTTACGCAAGTCCTTCTGGTTCTTTGGAACCGGCCAGTCTACAATGGCCTCGACCTTAGCGGGATCCGATCGAAGGCCAGGCTTCCCAATAAAGCGCCCTGAAAAGAGTAATCTATTCTGCGCCAAAGATGCACTTGTCTGCATTGGCGTACAGCTTGTTCGAGCGAATGCACCCGAGCACCGCTCATAAATGGACGATGTGGTTTTCCTCATCCATCCTCCCGTGCTCCGCCCGACTGTGAACAAAAATGTCGTCAAAGTATGTCTGTGCATACGCCCTGTGGAGCCTGAACAAATGCGTAACAAGACGATTAAATGTTGCTGGTGCATTTGACAGCCCTTGGGGCATCACCAGCCACTCCAAGAGCATGCGCTCGAAGTGCTCACCGCTGTCAGCGGAATATCACTTGCTCTCATGAGCAATCGGTCATACCCATCGACCAAGTCGAGTGCACTGTACTTTGTACATCCAACCATGTTGTTTTGAAGAACATCCTTTCTAAGAATCGGCGTCTGTGCCGGAGT
>NW_020187129.1:876495-877044 GCF_900000015.1 Plasmopara halstedii | reverse complement strand
TTAAAGTGCTTTGAACACCGAATGCCTCACGTTGAGGACTATCGTGCTCTGTTGGAGTGGCTCCTAGCCGTCGGGCAGACAAATGCGTCATTTCGTGCGACGGTGAAATGCCTGGCACAGTTGGAGATAAAGATCGTTGCACTCTGTGCTCAAAACCAGTTGCTGGTTCAGCTTCTAGGGGGCCGAGTGCTTCTGGGCGCCGCCCCGGCGCCAATGCCTCCGCGTTTACTTGCGCCGGATCTCGGTACGGCTTAAGCAAGCCCATATAAAACACCGAGTGGGCGCGCATCCTTTTCGGAAGATTTAGCGTATACGCAAGGCCTCGCTTGGCCACAACCTAAAACGTTCCAGTAAATTGTAGACGGAGCTTCGTTTTAAAGACGGCAGAGACAACATTTGTCTGAAGGCTTTTAGCATATAATAATACCACGTCTCAGACCTCAATGTCTTCAACATTTATTCTTCTTCTTCCGTCTGCATATTCTTTTTGCATGTCTTGGCTTTCAGCCATCGCGTCGCAAACGTATCGCGAGCTTCACAAGTGGCAGC
>NW_020187129.1:875670-876485 GCF_900000015.1 Plasmopara halstedii | reverse complement strand
GGTCATACCTTGCATCCAAGTCTAAGACTAGACAGCGTTCCACGCAATCAAAGTCAAGAAACTTGACACCGAGGTCCACAGGGACCCTCGGCACAATGACACAAGTCTCTGTCACTAAGCGATCAGTGACGGTGTCATCCAACCGCACTTTCAGCGCCTCAGCATACGCCTGACTTCCTTCGATCGTGGAGCGTCGAGCATAATTGCCTGATGCCCAGGAATCGATCAGGATTTTCCATGGCCTCTCAAAGATTCTTAAGGCCGCTTTTACGACCAGCAAGACCGGTTTGCATACACGTTCCGTGTTCAAGAGCACGGAGCTTTTCGGGGCTGGGCCCTGCTGCCCTCAATTTTGAGGCTGAACAGAACTCAGTAAGGCATTCCGCGCCTACTGGTTGTTGTCGTTTCCCCACAGCAAGCCAGACTGGTTTGTTAGAAGCGAGCCGTCGGTTTAATAAACCTTTACGCACTTTGCGCAGGAGACAAGCATGCCCGAAGGTGACGGGTGTCTCCACAGATAGAACACCGACGGGTGTTTATACGCTGCCCGACAGCGGGAGAGTTCTAAGATCAGAGCTCTCCCTCCTCTTTCTCAGCATATCTGAGATCCATTGGCTCAAGCCCACTAGAAGATTGCGTTCCAACCAAGTCGTTAAGTTGAGTTCGGCATTTAAAGCCACATTCACCGCTCCTTCGAAAGAAAACGGACGCGCAAGATATACTTTCATTCTGGCCACGCCAGTGCGGAGGCCCTCCATATAGGCGGTCATTATGACCGCCTCGGGAAGAGGATCGGCTGCCATACTGACAAAGAG
>NW_020187129.1:875293-875660 GCF_900000015.1 Plasmopara halstedii | reverse complement strand
GACAATTTCTTGTCCAAATTTTCAAGCTCCTTGCTCCCGAGAGCCTGTAGCAGCGCTATACACATACTGTCACCCGCTTATGCGGCGCGGATCACATTCGTCACTGACGACATCACCGTCGTGACATGAGCAAGCTTATAATCCGGTCTGCGTGACAATGCATCAGACAAAGCATTCCGCTTTTCTGGCTTATACTTTATATTCTGCAAAGAAAGAGAGTCACCTGGCCATCCTCTGCGCGAGGTGCGGCGACTGAGTCGCAGTGCGTAATGACGCATGATCTGTGTCGATCACAAACGGATTTGAGTCAAGCCCTGAACTTGACAAGTGCATCTCCATCACAAGTATTTTCTTGTCGTGGACTGGG
>NW_020187129.1:871741-871849 GCF_900000015.1 Plasmopara halstedii | reverse complement strand
TAACACTACCGTGATCCGCATGGATGCAAACCCTGTCGAACGGAGTACAACATGGCGTCCTTTGGTGATGTCGACGGTTGTATCTCGTGGATCCTCAGAATAAACAGT
>NW_020187129.1:870837-871731 GCF_900000015.1 Plasmopara halstedii | reverse complement strand
CAGTTTTGGTGCATGAAGAAGGCTGTCTTCGAACTTATCAAAAGCCTCCCAATGCTCAGTGTCCCAACACCATTCCGTACCTTCCTCAAGAAGATTCGACAATAACCGTGCCATTTCCGCATAATTTGCGATATATCTGCAATACAGTATACTCTTGTCGGATGTGTATATGTGTGACTCTAATCCATTTGTGATGTATAGAGATTATATCGCTGCACACAGCGATGTCGTCACCCCATCACTTTCAGAGATTGACGCGACCTTCCTTTTCAAAGTGTATCGTTGAAAACACTTTTAAGCCGGGTTTGTGTGACGGCGATACGCTTTTATGTTGCTTCGTCCCATGCATTGGCGATGCCAAGCCACTTGCGCAAGTCCTTTTGGTTCTTTGGAACCGGCCGGTTCGCAATGGCCTTAACCTTAGCAGGATCCGCTCGAAGGCCATGCTTCCCAATGAAGTATCATAAATGTGGCATTTCTTCCGCGCCAAAGATGCACTTATCGGCATAAGAACACAGCGTAATCGTGCGCATGCACCCGAGCACCGCTCTCAACTGAATAATATGGTTTTCTTTATCTGTTCTCCTGTGCCCCGCTCGACTGTGGACGAAGATGTCGTCAAAGTATCTTTGTACATACACCCGATAAGGCCTGATCAACTGCGTCAAAAGACGATTTAATGTTGCTGGCGCATCTGACAGCCTTTGGGGCATCACCAGCCACTCCCAAAGCATCCCGCTTGGAGTACTCACCGCTGTCAGCGGAATATCACTCACTCTCATGAGCAATAGGTAATATCTATCGACCAAGTCGAAAGCACTGTACTTTGTACAGCCAATTATATTTTTCTGGAGAACATCCTTCCTAGGAATCAGCATTTTGTGCCGGAATGGC
>NW_020187129.1:870630-870827 GCF_900000015.1 Plasmopara halstedii | reverse complement strand
AAACGTCGCTGAGCAATCGTTCCATTTGGCGTTTGCATCGCCTCCACGCAAGCGTCAGACTCGACGTCAGTTGGCTGGGACCATCTCACATCCATCAACCTTTACGTCGCCTAATTACTGGGAGGAATTGGACAAGTTCTCACTTGAGCTCTCCACCCAGGCTTTAGCTGTCGGAGAAGACGACGGGAGTCTTCGCA